>NW_008626111.1:0-21672 GCF_000691845.1 Merops nubicus
GCCATCAGCCTCTCCAAAGCCACCACGTGGAAAGCAAGATAACCACCAACCTCAGCTTGAAGACACTTGTTCTCCAAGACAAACATTTTAAGAGTTTCATCTAAAGGCTGTCACATCAGACCTGCAGTTGTTGTCCCCTCCTTTCCCTCCCAGACCCCACCAGCTCTTGCCCCTTTTGGAGCCTACCTGGCCACCCCATGGACTTCTCTTGGTGCTGGGGGTCCTGGCCAGCAGAGCTTGTGGCTGGGAAGGATTTACAGCACAGCCTCCACCTGCTAAACAAGCTTTATTTAATGAGAATCACTTGGTTCTTGCTTGCTGAAATAATTTAGATGAATTTTTGATTCCACCCCCTCCCCAGAAATAAGGATGACCCATGGAAATCAAGTGCCCAACACTAAAAAAAAATCAATATTCCTTTGATGGGCAAAGGCCACATCATTTTCACTGGACCCTTGTTATAGAGAAATGTGTCTCTGCTTTGTTTCCTTCTATTGCCAAGCAACAATATAAGAGAAATTAAACTATTTCACACACCCTACAAGGTTATTTGCCTAAGGACTGAAAAATAGAGGCAGGAGAGAGACAGATTTTGTTTTTTTCTCCTTTTAGGAAATTGTCTGATTTTATTTTTGCTAGCAGGCTTGCTTTACTATTTTCAGGGCAGCTTAGTGTCAGATAAAGCACACCAAAAACATATTATTTAAAACCTGTCAAAAGAGAACTTGGTGACGTCTGTAGTGAGAATTTGACACACTGCTGAATCCTAAAGTTTGCTGCTGCTTCTGGAAGGGAACACAATAGACTGTGCTTCAATGACACCAGACATCTCCCCTTTTGTATGCAGGGACAGAGTAGGCAGCAGATTAATAATTCAATGCTCATTAGAAAGTACAACATGCAGTAAGCAATCACAGATAATTAGGCAAAAACTATCTACACCATTCCAGAGCAGACAAGATCTGTGCATCTCTTCCAGGTGAAACATCATCAGAATTACAGTGGAAGGGTCAAGAATAAACAGGAATTCTGTCAGCTATTCAGCTTAAACACATTTTTTTTCCCCCTTTCCTTCCCATCATCTGCCTGTTAGAATCATTTTTCACTAGGAGAATGCTGTAAATACATCCAACGTGTTCAGGCTCACTCCAGGTTTTCTTTGCTTGCATGAAAATCACTGAGAGTGTATGTTTCTCCTCAAAATCCTGATATCAAATCAGTATACCTCGAGGCAAGTATATGACCACATAATTGAAGCAGTAAATTGATGACAATTAGCACATTAGCAGTGAATAGCAGCAAGTGATGGTCTTAATTGACAATGCAGTGGTTAGTAATTGATGTTAATGACTCACAAGAAGAGAATAGTGACTAATAACTGCAATTTTAAGCTATTTTCCCTGCTGGTAAGCCTTGTACAAGATTGGGGCAGGTGGGGATACAGGCTGGTCAGAAGTATACAGAATTGGCCCCTAACAAACAAGAGGCTGAGGATTTAAGCAGGCATTTCATGCATTGCTGGGAAGCAAATAGAGCTTTCTGTGGCACAAGAAAACAAATTCCAAATGGCTCCAGGTTTCAGCTACCTGAGAAAGCTGGGAGTTTTTTCATCACTTCCCCAATCCATCATTCTCAGCCATTTTTTTGGAAGAGTTGTGCCAGCTCTGTGAGGGCAGTCCCTGAGCAGTGCACACAGGCTTTAGGGGATGTTCTCCCCTCTTTGAAATGTGTTAATGCATGAGGTAAAAAAAAAAAAAAACACCCAAGCATCCAAAACAATGCCTATTTAAAACTTTTCAAAGCATTGGGCTATGTTTTCTGGACAGATGGTAGGTTTTGAGCAGCCTGCCTTATCTGGGGGACCTCCTGTCACTGTAAACAACTCATGGAAAGTAAAGACCTAGATGCCATTTACTGGGTTGAATTTTACCCAGGAGAATAGTAAGATTAGGAGCTCTATTTTCCTGTTACACAGGAATTTTCCTGATCAGAAAGATGTATTCCTTGCATAAAATAGTTATTGTATTGAAGAAGAGGAGAATTAATCATCCTTTGCAGTAAAACATATGGATAACCATGTGGGTAGCAACAATTATCCAAAGATACCTAACATGATGACACTGAGAGGTGCCTAATTATAGCCTTGGACTTCCCTTCAGTTGGTGATGTACAACTACATATATGGAATAATCCCTTCCTTAAAGATTGATGCCAAGAGCTAGCACCATAGATTTTTTTTGACACATAAAATGCCTTCCTTCCATCAAAGGCAAAAATGCTTAAGAGCGAGCTTGTTATGAAGCTTTTTATTTTTAATATTGTGGCTCCTAGGTTGTATTTTTAAATCCAGTTGGAGAATGATTAAAAATCAGTCCATGGCTGGCTTCTGTATGAGTGTCATAATCTTCAAGGAGATCGTTTCTGTTGGACTTTGAATGATAAAGGACTCCCATAAATTATAAAATGAAGTCAGTTCTCTTTATATTCATCCTCAAGTGCTCATTACTTTGATCCAAATTGTGAAGAGTGTATCTCTACAGCCTTGACATACCTTCTCTTGGCCTATCTTTTTCATACAGAGCCAGATTCCCAGCCACAGTAAATCAAAGTCGATGTCTTTCCACTGATTTACACCAGGCAAAGCTCTGACCTGGTCCTTGGACTGCTGGTGACTCCTCAAGGAGGAACTAAACCAGCTCAGGGAGCTCCCAAAAGGTTTCCCCAGCATTGCCAACGACACAGTGCTTCACCTTGGTGTGAATTCATGAGGCACAGAACTTCCATGAGTACTACAGTGCTCATATTTTCCTTCTCTCTATTATCAAAAGGGAATTTTTTCCCCCTTTTCCCTGCAGTTACATAGAGAAAGAGATGCAAATTCTTCTTGCTGCAGAACTGTAAAGATCAATATCCATGTTTTGTGGGTTTTTTTTTTTGCTTTCTCCAGAGGGGATCATCCCTGGGGAATGTTGTGCTTCTGTGGTTGAAGAAGAGTCTGGTGGCAAGAGGTTTTCCTGCAGTGAGTCTCTCTGCTTAGATTTGGAGGAAGACAGATGAATAATCTATTTCAGAAAAAAGACAACAAGAATAACTAAGGGGCCAGTCCCAGTTGCTGAAGGCACATGGAAAAGCCAAACTGTGAAAATTATTCAGGTGCACTGAAAGGGAAAACATTTTTCCTGGTCAAGGGAAGTTTTTGAAGGTAACTTGTGACCATTTAGATGCAGATTGCTGCCTTAGTGGCATAAAGAATTTTGTTCCCTAAAGGTGAGAAATAACCTGATATGTTGGAATGTATCTTAACAACTGAAAAGCCAGGAAATGTTTATATTACTTTTTATAATATCATTAAAGAACTTTTTAACCAAGCTGTGTTTACACCCTGATATGAAGGGTTTTCAGCTTCAATGCCTAAAGACCATAACAGCATTTGTTATCAGTAAATACATTCATTAATTATCTATTTTACAAGAAGAATCATTCATCAAGTAGAATTCAAACCAACACTTATGTTTGTGACCTCAAGTTGTGGCATATGTTTCAAAGTGCTGGGATGTTATTTTCTGAATCCTCCAAAGCATATAAATGTGATATCTCTTCAAACCTCCAGGTGAGAAGAGCTGAAAACACAAGTTATTAAAGACCATTCCAGCAATTTGCAGAAAGTGGAAGGCTTCGTAGCAGGTGCTGGACTTCAACTCGTGGAAGCTCAAGTGAATTCTGGGGATGCTCAAGCATGGATGTAGCTGTTCTCCCACTCAATCAATGCTTAGGGATAATGAGAGTTGCATGAGAAAATCTTCACCAGAAATCACAGGAATGGTGTATTGAAAAAGACAGGCACCTGTCAGATGGAGTGAGGGAGGAGTTGTGTAGCACACAGCTATAAACCTGCTGCATGGTGAAGGGACCTCTCTTCTGGCTGGTTACAGGTACAAACACAAAGACATCTCAAGCTTCTCAGTTCTACCGTGTAGCAGGAGTGACTGAAGCATCTTAAAGGGATGTCGTGTCAGGCTTTCAGAGAAATGATCAGAGAAAGAAGAAATCTTCCTGTGTTTTCCTGATTTTATTCTGAATTTTTATTCTCAGCAGTGGACTGCTCCTGAAGAGTTGAGAACAGACTTCCTCATAACTGCATTTTCCAGCCACCAGTGTTTTCTTCACCTATCTAAGGGAGAACTGTGGGGAAAAATAAAGGGGAAAAACCTGACTAGGTAGGAAAAAGAAACCACAATCTCTATTTTTTCCTTCTGAGCATGTTTTGCAGAGTAATGCTTCAATACCCCCCCAGCAGCATGGTGGTGGCATCACTCTCACACACAGGCTGGTTCAGCTGCCTCCATCCACCTGAGCTGAGCAGGCAGGATGTTGTAACAACACCAGCCTGACAGCAGAGATCATCCTTTTGTTTGTTTAATGCCACTGCTGAAGCACAGAGCCCCTGGGCAATGAATTCTGGTGGTCCACCACTTGCAAATCTTATGCTGAGGACAGTCACCAATGAAGATGCCAGAGTTTTAGCTGGTGTAATTTACTGTTGGTCCATTAGCCTCAGAAAGGCTCCAGGGGTTCAGGCCCTCTGAAGGAATCTCCTGTAAATCTGAGGACCATGTCAGGCAACTCCACCTGGAAGGACAGACCCTTCCTGATGCTTTTTGTGGCTCTGAATTGCTTTCCTCAACGCCCGTGACAAATTTTTATTGATGTCAATGTGAGCCAAGGACCTGAAGCAAGTTTCACTTCTGCTGCTGATTAAAAGAAGAAGAATGAAGGGAGGAAGGACAGAGAAAACTGAAGAGGCTCAGTAGAATTTTTAAGTATTAATATTGCCATGATTTTATTAGCTGTACATTGAAAGTAAACACAACATAATTGAAATCTATCTCAGTGACATCTCGGTGTCCAGCTCTGCCTGTTGCATTTTTCTTGGAGTTATCCATTTACTTTGATCACAAAATCATTTCAAGTAACTTGCAGAACAAATACCAGAAATCTGAATTTGCATATGACTTGAGTTTATGAGCTTTTATAAATCTATTTTGTGCAAAACTAATTAGGATGATCGTTGAGTAAGAAGCAACACCCCAGAAGACTTAATTCAAACGACATTTGTGTTACAGGCTCTTGTTTTAATTTTCTAGCTTTGCTGAATAACTAGAAATCTTTGCAGCTGTAGCAAAGTGCCTCATATATAATGTATAGATCACATCCTCTTGCCATTTTTCACAGGTGCCTGGCTATTATACTGTTCAGAATTCATTCATAGTGCCTATTAGAGGTCTTTATATGTAACTGACTTCCTTTCTTGAATATTTATAGCTTTTATGAGACATTTATGGGTAGACCCAACAAGAGTTTCTAAGGAAATACTGGGAAATAGTTCTGTATAACATCATTAATATACTGTTCTTTGATGGTAATGGCCACAAATGTCATCTAATTGCTATAGTCTTCCTTTGCCTAAGTATTTGTCTTTGTATTGATGGGGGGGAGTGTTATAAAGAGTCTCTCCAGTCTGAAAAGTGTTCTGGGAAGTGATTTGGCTCCCATGGAAAGTAACACATTTAAGTCTAGAAAGGAACCATTTGCTTCAGGGTATCTCTTCCAGCAATCACTGTGGGCTGCATCGAGGGTGGCAAAATACCTGAATGAAAGACAAAACCTAGATTGGATTTGTAAAAATATTAGTAAACCAGATAAGATTGAGTTGGCTTGTGTTGTGACAAAGGCAATCCTAAGAGAATCAGCAACATTGCAAAGACTAATGACTCATTGTGTGAAAGGTAGAGATGCTCTTTTGTAGAATTGTGTGTAATAGTGAGATTGAAATATTAGATAATATTTGCTGGCAAATTTAAAAAGGCAATGCTGCTTATCAGGGATACCTCAAGGGTTTAAGACAACATCTGCTCCTTCTCATAAAGTCTTATTCATCAGTGTGGTCAATGAGGTTAGCACAAAATGAGACTATTCCCTGTCATTTCCATTAGAAAGGAGGATTGAAGATGCATGTGTGTGTATCAAAAGGATAAAAGTCTAATGTAATTAATATTTGCATGAAAGCAGAGTCACATTTTCCCACCCAGCACTGCTGTGAGTGTTGCATACAGGAGGAGCTGCAAGTCTGCACGGTGTAAAACAGAAACTGTGGCACTCACACTGTCTGAATCCCAACCAATAAGTGGATTATGAGATTAATTTGGTTTGTGCTAAGACCTCTAAGAAATTAAGTAAACAATACCTTGAGTTTCTATGGGTGCAAGGTATGTATGCCACAACATATGTACCTACACTCTTGCTTTTACTGTCTTAAAATGACAAATATCTTTATTTTCTAGATAGAATCTTGAGAAATAAGGTGTGAAATTTTGTCTAACTGCTGATATTGAGGGCAAATACATTTGGTTCTTTTAAGTTCGTCATATAATTTGCAACAAATGAGGAATTTGGAGTATTAGTTGCTTATTTTGGAAGGCAAACGTTCAAGGCTTTTTGCAGTCCCTTAAACTGCTCCCCAACCCTGGGATGAGACTTCTCTCTGGAGTAGCTCCTGGCATCTGGAACAGCTTTTCTGCAACTTCCATGCTTCACCAGTTCCATCTATTTTTATATCTCATCTCTTCTCCCTTGACTATCTCTTTTAATTTCTCTCCATCTGCTTTTTATATTAACTTTATAACTCCATATAACATTTGTGATGCAGCTTGCATGAAAAACACCAGCTACCCAAACTAATGTTGAAGCTTGCTGTTAACCCTCTTGAATGGATTTGCTCCTGTGGAAGGCTGGTTCCTCCCTCCTCCAGAGCACACAGGAGCAGCTCATTGACTGCAGGCAGGGAAGAGAATCTCAGCATTTTAACATTTCACTATTAATCCTCAGGTTGAAGGGTTGATTGCACTAGCAGTTGGGCAAGCACATAAAATAAGAAAGCAGAGTTTGCAGCCAAATAGTGTAAAATACTGATAAGCACACAATGGGAGAAGAGGCATGGAGAAAACCTTTTTTTTTCTTTTTATTTATCCAGTACAAGACTATGTCTAGAACATGGGTAATTAAATTGAAAGCCCTGTTAATGGAAACTGCTGAAGTCCAGTGCTCCAGTATTTGGCTTTTTTCTTTCTCTAATTTAGTTCAGCACATGTTATAGATTTTAATAATACATGAGCAAACCTCTCCCTGCACAAAAAAAACCCCTCCAGTTTTCAATTTATTGGGCAATTCAATTTATTATTTATTATATGGGCAGTTTACAAGAGGTTCCAGGTAAGTGACTCCCCATTTCCAATACTGGGAGTGATTTAAGGCCAGTAAAAGAAATAGAATGGACACAGCTGGCAGTTGTAGCTGCCCAGTCAGTTATACTAATAACCTAACATAGAAAATAATAGATTTAGGATTAATCTAGATTAAATTCTAGATATAGAATTGAGCTAGTCAGTGTAGCCTGGTTTTCACACTCTTTGGAAGTCCTTTAGCAACTGAGTTGCAGCAAGCTGCACATATACCTGTGCTTTTTGGTCTCTAGTCCAATAACAATTATTTACTACAGCTAACAAATCTTCAAGGCCATGTAACCTGTGTTTCACCCCTACTGACCTCTCACACAACTTATCAGGGCTGTGTAAAATGCCATCTCTCCTTGTGCACCGTGCAATGATGATTTTTCTTCCTGATGTGGCTGAAGTTCATTTTATCTGCTGCCAGTATATTAAAAATCTATTAACGTTCCACACATAAAATAAACACAAATGGAGCTACTGTAAGATTCATATTGCCATGTACAAGACCCAAAAAGTAACTCGAGCATGATTATGCCCCTGCCTGTGCCAAACTGAACTCCTAACACCCTTGACAAATATTTCAGAGCTCACATGTATTTCTTGCTGACTGTTCCCCCAGCTCAGAGCTGTTCTCACTGCAAGCCAACTCCATGAATAACACTTCCCAGCCCCTCTAAGCAACCTTCTCACCTGTAGAAAGAAAATTCCTGAAGGAAATCCAGTTGTATTCAGAATTACTTCACTAAAATAGATATAGGATATCCCTTGAAAATCAGAGAGCAGTCTTCCCATTATTATTTGCTGCCTGCCTTTGGAAATACCAGCTCTTTGCTCAGTCAGTCAGGTCTTTTCTCATGTGCTCTGGACTTTAAAACTTATTTATGCCTCTTCTTTTCAAAATACCATGGATTACAGTTATTTTCTTTGCTTGCCTTTTTTTTGGCAATGCTTCAAGATGTCCAGCTTAGCCTGTTATGACACAGTTTATGAATTTAAGCAAGTGGCACAAGCAAACTACTGGAGCTGAAATCACTTAGGTTAAAGAATTAAGGCGTTTTCAACATTTGTGGCCTGAATACAGTAGAAAATTGAGCTTGGAGAGATTCAGAAAGACCACACAATCCTTTCCCAGTCTGAGACAGGACCAGCTCTTCCTGAACCAGCCCTGATGCTGCTGCCTCTCTCACATGTTCTCATCCCATGTCATAGAGAGTCTGCAGTTCCCCTTTGTAATTTTTTTGCAGTTCTCATCTCTCTGAATGACTATGAAGATTTTTTTTCCTTAAAACTTAATTATTTCTTACTGCAATCTGGATTCATTACTTCTTTGTCCAACTCACAGCAGGCATGGAGAACAGCCTCATCTCTTCCCTCAAGTGACCTTTTAGGCATTTGAAACTTATCCATCCCTTCAGGCTAGTTTGTCCTGACAAAATAGTTCACATTCCTTCTGCCTTCTCTTATAGGTCATGCATGTAATAAGAAAAGCAATAAGGAATCTTATCTGGTGGTTGACATAGGGGTGTGCTGGTCATGGTGCTCCCGTGGGGCTCAGCTTGGAGAGCAGGAGGGTAGATGGCAGGGGTGGGAGTCACCCTCACTGCTGCTCTCCTCCTTGCAGTGAAGGACCCATGACTAGCTTAGTGATGGCCACAAGCTAGAGAAGGACTCCTCCCTTTTTAAAGCCTACTAATGCAGTTTATTCTTAGGTTCTGTAATGGTTGGATAGTGGAGAGCAAGTAGAAAAATGCATTCCTCCTATAAAGGAAACAACCTTTGTTATGTGCTTACTCCCCACCCTTTGTTGCTGTTCTTCATATTGATTAAATCTTCATTTAGCCTCCTCGTTTTTCTTAGTGTTCATCTCACATGCTCAAAGCACCTGGTTTCATAATCTGTTGTCATGGAAATCAGACAGATGTCAAAAACATGGCTTTGTCACTTAATTGTGTGATCCACACAAGAGAGAGATGTGCAGAACCTGATGGGAAGCTTGCAGGTTAAAGCAAAACAAGACAATGGAGAGTTAAAAACCCCTAGAATTACCTTTTACATGTGACAGCATTCTCATTATCAACCCAGGACAATGAAAATTTGCAGGTATTGTTTTCTGTGATCATTTTGTCTATTATTTTACCTGATGAACCTTAAAGGCTCCTGACCCTCACATGAATCAGTGGCACAAAATGAGCTGTGATTGTGCTGAGGATCCTCATGTAAACTTCTTATACAGTTGGGGCTTTGCAGGTGTTCATTGAGCTCAAGCCTAGCAGGTAGCATAAGAGGTTTCTTGCAAGTGTACCAGAAAAGCAAGAATAAAACCAAAGGACTTTCTCATAAATACCCAGCAGGGTGGACAGAGGAGTCTTGTTTCTGTCACAAAAGGAAAGGGCATCCCCATTCTTGCTTAGGGCTGCACATCCCCATTGAATGTGGTGAGGCTCAGCATCACCAAGCCCAGGATGACACCCCACAGGGCATGCACAGAAGCTGTACTTGCTCCAAAATGTTGTGCCCCATCAATATGTTCTCACACTTAACTGAAGGATAGGGTGAAAATTCAATTTTAAAGTAAAATGCCATCAAATGAGGCCAATGCTAGGGCTGGAAACAGAGGCAGCTGTAAGAAACTGTGATTCTTGTACAGTCTTCTTACCATCATTTATTATATCAATATCCACGTAAGCAAGTTAAAGAATTTTGTGCTTTGAATGGCAATACCTCTGTTGAGGATGTTGCTTTTCATGTATGTGGTCATATAGTTTTCCAAACATCTGGTGATGTTCTTCCCTTGCATTTCTTTATCAAATTCCTACCAAGTACAGAATATGCTTTTTTTATGCTTTTGACAAAAGCAGTCTCATGATATCTCCTTATGCATCTGTTTTGAAATGTCAGTCAGGCAAACAAATCTACCTAAAATAATGTTGGATCTACAAAAACATCCCACATAGAGGAAATTTGCAGTGCTTCCTTGCTATGTTGTTTTACAAGGAGGATATGTGTATTCTGAGAAGAGTGAGTGCAATTTAACTCTGCTTTGTAAATTAAGCACAGCTCTAGACTCGTCACCTCTGAGTGTAGTTGGAAACATTTTCTTCAGGGTATAAAAATCCATCCATCTTTTTGTTAGTCTAGATCAAACAGAGAAATGAAAGACTGAAATCAGGATGGAAACAAAGAAGGAATGAAGGAATGCAGCTTAAATCTCAGATTTTAGGATTAATCTGCAGTCTGGCTGTTGAAAGAACAACATAGAATTATACTTTGAATGCATCTGAGAGACAGTGCTCATAAAACTGTGTCCACACAATTGCTTTCCAGATGAGAGCAGCATTTTCCCCAGCACAAGATCTGCAACGTGTGCACTGAGACCCTTCCTTCAGCGGTGTGCTGAGACCTGCTGGGTGCCATCTATATCTGCTGCAGGAATTGCTGAGCTTCTTCTAACTGGTGTGAGCACGAGGACAACTAGATAGTGTCTACCAGCCTCTTAATATTTGATACAACAGCATGAATTGCAGCTTTTCTGTATTAGTTCATGTTGCAGCGACAATATTATAGTTGGAGAAGGGTAAAATTAACAAGTTATTTATGCTGAAATTACATTGAATCACCAGCGTTCCTGGAAGGCTGGAAAAGGGAATAATTTTGAATAAATTATTGATGATTTTAAAAGCCTTTCGTATTGATTACAGGTTATACTCTTAGATTAAAAGAGTGCAGCTAAGTCCTGTCAGAGTCTTTCAAAGTCAGAGTTCATTAGAGTAAACAAGTACCACCATGCTGTAATCCACATCAGCCAAAGGGCAGTAAAATGCTAACAAATTACTCCAGAATATAAAACCCTCCTGATTATTATTTTGCTTTCTAAAAGTTATTCTAGACCTGTATAGCACAAAATTAAAGGATAGCATCTAAGGTGTAGCAAGACCGTTGGTGTTGGGTGGCACATCAGTCAACGTCAGGAGCTGCTCCAGCTGCAAGGCACTGAGCACTGAAGATCAGGAGGACAGACACCCTACTCATACCTATCTCATAGATTTTTCTCCAACCCTTTGCATCCTTCTTAACCAACTGGTTCTCTGACAATGCTGCATCAGCTCTGCGTCGTTACAAACGCATTGGCAGCATTACCACAGGCTGCTCCAAATTTGCTTCTGGGTAATGGACGTATCCTATTGCTGACTGTGTTTTGTTTCTCTCACTGTTTCTTCATCCAGTGTGTTGTGGTCGTGTGCATTTCACCCTAGAGGACTTCACCAAATTCCTGTAGTTATTTCTCCACGTTTCTTGTTCATTCATTCCAAGAGAAACGCTCTCCGAACGTTAAGTTCCATTTGCTAAATCTCTTCTTGCTTTAATAACTTTAATCAAACTAATACATACTGCTAAATGAAAGGTGGTCTAGGATGCCCATACCTGGCTCAGCCCTCTTGTCAAGGGGAAACACTCTCTTGAAACAGTGACACGAGTTAATTTTGCAATTATCAGAATCTAATTTGGCTGCTGCAATTTCGGTTCTTGACCCGTTGGCCACTGATGCCATTGAAAAGCTGCATTGCCACTACAGAAGTGATCTGAAAGAAATTCTGTGTAGAGTCACTTGAATTTCAAAGCAAATTCACTCTGCAATGGAGATTGCATCTCCATTAATGTTTGCTTTTCATGAAGTTTTGAGCGGAAGAAAATTCAACGGGGCAAAGTGCACTCCCTGCTCATGGAGAGGTGTGATTAAAGAAAGGAATGAGAAAGGGTTTGGCTTTCATTTGTATTTATTTTTAGAATTTGTGCAGTGCACGGATTCTGTGGTATTGAGAAAACACAAAAGGCTGGTTGAACACTTTATAACTCACATGGTTGTTAAGGAAAAAAATTCCCAGAGTTAAAAAAAAAAAAAAATAAAAATGAGAAGTGTGACAGCTTTAAAAATCCTCATTAAAATCAACCTAACTAGACCTCTAAAACCATTTTGACTTCAATTAGTCTGCTCCTCTATGTCAAATACACATTAATGGCCCAATGCTTTTCCCACAGTAGTCAGTAGAAATATTGCCCCTTGTCTGAATAGAAGCCAGCAAGAGTTCAAGAGTCAAAGATCTCTGAAGACCAAATAAAAGCTGAGCCTCAAGCTCAGGTTTTCAGAGTAAGATAACTAGAAATGCTGATTTTTTTAAAAAATATAACAATATATAAAATACAGAGAAAGATGTATCAGGGATGTTGTTGCTGTTCACTGTGTAGTTGAATTGTCCCATGAAAGACAAAGGGAGGACAATGTCCTCCTTTATTCCATCCTAAGTAAAGTTACAAGTAGGTGCATTTTTGTCAACAATAATGCCAAGAAATTCCAGTCCCTTGTGAACCACATCTATGTGATGTGTCAGACACTGGGAATGCACTGTTTGCTACCTGAAATTTGGCTGGGACAAACACACTGAGTCATGTGAAGAAGAAAAGGTTGACACAGTTGTGATGAAAACCATGGCATGACACACGACTCTCAAACCTTCTGTGTCAGTGAAAAGTATCAGAGAGTCCAAAATAGATTCTTCATGCCTGATTTCTGAATCATGCTCTGCCTAGATCAGCTTTCATGTTTTAAGGCTGCCTTTGAGAGGTGGATGAAGCTTGTTCTGCTTTTTAATTGGAGAACAAAAACTGCCAAGCTGGCACAATAGCACCTATATAGCCAACTATTTCAAATATGACTTTTGAAAATGACTGAACTCAGAGTTCCTATGGAATGACCTATTTCAATAGCAGAATATACATCGTTAGTGAATGTTACTGAAGCATTATGGGGAATAGACTAAACTCAGAAAATTCCCTGGCTTCTGGGATAACAGCAGGAGGTATTGATTAGAAACATAGAATCCTTTTGGTTAGAAGAGACCTTTAAGATCATCAAGTCCAACTATTACCCCACCACTGCCAGTTTACCACAAAACCATGTCCCTCAGCACCACATCTCCACGGCTTGGAAACCCCTCCAGGGATGGGGACTCCACCACTGCCCTGGGCAAGCCTAGGACAGGCCTGGACAACCTTTTCAGGGAAGAAATTTTTCCTAATCTCCAACCCTAAACCTCCCCTGGTGCATCTTGAGACCATTTCCTCTTGTCCTAGGACTTGTTCCTTGGGAGAAGATCCTGACCTCCTCCTTTCAGGGAGTTGAGAGCCAGAAGGTCTCCCCTGAGCCTCCTTTGCTCCAGCACCCCCAGCTCCCTCAGCTGCTCCTCCCCACACTTGGGCTCTAGACCCTTCCCCAGCTTCGTTGCCCTTCTTTGGCCACACTCCAGCACCTCAATGCCCTTGTGATAGTGAGAAACCCAAAACTGAAGCCAGTGTTTGAGGTGCACTCATCCAAAACATGGATTTGAAGTTATTGCCAGTTTTTGGCTTAGCCTAAGTGGAATTTGTAATCTACAAAGAAATGGGGCACAGGGCAGGATCTCAGCTGCCAAATTTGATTCTTGCTCTCATCACAGGCACACTGCATGTGGGATATAGTTGTTTTTTAATGGCACAAATAACTCCCTTCCCAGTGGCAATGCTGTCACAGGAGTGGATTCCAGCAACACACAGTTGAAGACCCATCTCAATTTGGTCTTCACTCTACTCTTGCTTTGGGCTGGGGCAGATTTACCTTCCCTCCTTTCTGAACAAGAAATTTGTAGCAGAACTGGGAAGAAAACTAGATTCTTTTGCACAGGACTCTGGGTTTGCCAATTAAAAATGAATAAGGAAAAGCAATAGGGGAAAAAAATAACAGCGAGAGCAAAATAATATACTAAAAAAATGTTTCCAAAACTTCTGAGCCTGAAAAAAAAGAGTTGAAGACATCTATAATCCTGCCATTCCCTCCCTAGGAGAGCTTTTCTGACCTGTAAAGTTAGATAGCTGGCCTCTTTTGTCCTGAATTTATCTTTATAGGAGTCCCCTTGCAGGTTCTAAAATTAATGATAGCACAATTCTTGTGCCTTACCTGAGTGAATTTGGGGTATTTTCATGCTGTTCATCTTCAAATATCTGGACTGTAGTTTCCACTCTCCCTCAAGAGAAGATTTAAATCTCTCAGTCACACACTGGGAACCAAGTTATCATTTTTTTAAGGCTTTGTTGCAAGACCTAGACCCTTGCTGGTCTAATTATATGTTAGGGAAAACCACAGAAGATGTGCATCTCTTACATTTGTCTTATAAAATCAGATCTCAAAATAACCCTGGTAAACCAAAGAAAAAAAAAAAAAAGCCCAGATAACAGATATGAATAGGCCAGATCTACATTAATATGTCTTTTAAAAGGGCTTCTAAATGTTGAGGATAAGAAGATAATTGTTGACATCTTTGAATTTGTTTCCTTTAAATCAATAAAGCTGGATGGATTGGTCAAGTTTTTAGATGTGACAAAAAACATAAATCCCCTTGAATCTCCATTTCAGGCATCTTATTATTTAGCATTTATTATCCGATCCTTCTACCAGCTTTATGCCATCATAGTAAGATGAAAATATCAAGATCTGCTAATTAATTGTGTGTTAATTTGATTATTTCAATTTTATAGCTTTTAATATTCAAAAGTGCACAGGTCCATCTTGTCAATAGCTGTAGCATTTATACAAAGTGAAGCCTCCTTTGGCAGCAATTTTTAGTAAAGCAAATTACTCTGACACAGTAAAAAAAACACAGTTTGCTGCAACTGGTGGTTTAAAGCATTTTGTTTTCAAGATGATTTTCAAATTGGAAATCCTCATGGATGCAGTAGCCAGTGTCCTCACAGAAGATATGATTCATCTTCCTAAATACAACTAGACTATAATTACCATGGGGAACAGCTAAGAAAAACTGAATTTGCCAGAAGTCAAAATATGAAATTTTTAAAATGAAGGTAATTATAAAGCTATATATGGTTAGTTTATTTTTTTCCAGAAATAATCTCTGTTCTTATATTGGTAAAGAATGGATGTTTTCATGCACACAGTGGTGGGACTGGCATGTTAGATCATCCAATTTTAGCATTTAGGGGATGGACAGAGCATACTAGGGATGACCATCCAAGCAACACAGCAGGACAGAGGTGGTAGGCTCTTGGCCAAGACACCAGGGATATTGTAAAGGTCTACAGACAACACAGGCTTGAAGTTCAGCAATTTAGGAATGCCACGCATGGGTGCCTTCGATGAGCTGAGCATCTGGAAAGGGGCTTAAAATCAGCACACTCCTTTCCTTGGCCTGTGATTGAGAGCTGATCTGAGCCTTCAGAACATGGGAAATGAGCTTGAACATCAGCTGAATGTCCTAGGGGATTTGTGTCTTGCTGATCATGAAATCAAATCACTCCTGGCCAGGGACAGAGTTCAGCTATCATATCTGCAGGGCTTCTGCTGGAAACTTTTCCAGATAGTTGGTCATGTTAAGACTTCATCTATTTTCAGGGTTTGTCGTCCTATCAGGATCAGGAGTGATAAAGGATGGATGAAACACTCCTCTGTGGCTCAAACTTCTTGTAAATACAGCTGAACGCTGCAGCAGGAGAACTTCTCACACCCATAGCACAGAAATATCCCCCAAAAGATCAGGCCAGGCTGTGGAAGAGGGGACAGTCTTTCCTAGCTCTATTTGCCCTGAAAATAAACCCCACACATCCCAAACTGGCAGCTCACTGAACCTACCAACACCACTCCCTTGTTCTCCTGTCCAGACTTAGCCTGGTTTAAAAACAATGATAAAAATAGAGTCATCCTGAGAAGTAGTGTGGAATAAATCAATGATGGAGCTACTATGATTTGAAATAAATGGCAAGGCATCCATTGGACTTCCATGGGTATCAGTAGAGTTCCCAGGAAAGTCTCACCGAATGCATTTTAATGTCTTGCAGAAGGCTTGTGCTCAAAGACATAAAGAGAGCAAGATTTGAGTCATCTATATTACAAAAATATCCAAATGAAGTTATGCAATGCAGTTTTTCCTGGCAGACTAAACATGGCTTAAAAAAAGAACCCAACCCTTTAGTACATCAACAAATGTTCTGCTCCAGACCATGTTACTATGCTTGGAACACTGTTCCCTGTAGGATTTCTTACCCAAACTCTTCAAATGGGTGTACCCTCCCTGCTGACTTTCCCAAAGCCCTGTTCTTACCTGCAGCCCATGATAAGCAGCTGGCACTGGGCTTTACTCAACAGATGGCTGGCACAGGGGCTTACAGGCATTTGCTTGTCTCTGGCACTACTCAGGGATGAATAGTATAAAAAAAAATGTTCTTCACAGTTGTTGGATGAATAAAAAAACCCAGTCTGGCCTATCCAAGTGGAATTGTTTTTTTCCATGAGCGGAGTTTTGAACTTGGTAAATTTTCAAAGGTCAGCTGAACCTCGTGGGGATCAAAGGAGATCAAGAAATTATCTGATAGCATTGTTATTAGGATTAATAACAGTGATGCTGGTCATTTTTTTTTAAAAACTAATGAGGATTCCTCTGGCTCTTGCTTCAGTCAGCAGTTGGGAGAGCTGAATGCATGGTTCAAGGAGATTTTCCATGACATGTTTTCTTACAAACTCTTTATCTCCATTAATACAGAGAGATCAGGTTTTAATCATCTTAACCACTTGTTAGGAGAAACAAGAAATGGTAGTGAAATAACAGAGTTGGTTTCAGCAAGTATCTAATTGGTGCTTTGTTAGACTCTGCTATTTGTCTACTAGGCTATTTCAAAAAGCAACATTTATTCTGTGATCAATGCACAATTTATATGTGCCCTAAATATAAGAAAAAAAAGGAATCTGCAGGAAGGAGCTCCTGGAAGAGTGAGTAAAACACAGGACTGCTTATTAAGCCTTAGGAAAATGAAAAGGGAGGAATAAAACCTGTTGAATTTAACTGAATCTGATCTTGTGCCCTGTGATATTCAGTTTTTCAGGGCATGGCTTGTGTACCAGGACAGTTGAAACAGAGGGAATGCTGTGGGCATCCTGTGGCCCTAATGAGGAAGGTAAATAGTCCCTCCAAAGCAGAACTCAAACCAGAGTCAGTGCTTGCTGCAAACCACATCCCTAATTAAAGGGGGCAGGAGGAGTTCAGAAGGTTGAGCTCAGCCACAATGTGCTGCCCTGCAGATGTGTGTGTTAGGCACACAAAAAGCCTCATCTGGCAGGCTGAAAGAAGAGAATTCCTTATATCTTCTCCTTTTTATTGTGTGCTTCATCAAATATTCTAAAATTAACAGTTTTACTTTTGTCTGCATTTAGTCTGCATCCAGGGCTAAACTGTAGGAGCTGCTCTATCACCTGGTGACCACCCCCCAAACAAAGAGGGGGGACTGGGAAAAGGAGAGGAGACCCATGGGTTGAAGTGAAAATGGATTTAAAGGGATTATTATTAATTCAGCCAAAACAAAATTAATGCTAATATGAAGTATAAAACGTTATACTCATCCAAGTAGATGTACAGCAGTCACAATCAACAGGAAAGCAGCCCTCAGGATGATGAAGAAGCCCTCCCAGGGATGAGGAGAAGCAGGAAGAAAGGGAAGAAAAGGAGCAGGAGGAGCTCTTTTATACTGAGAGTGATGTTTCTGCTCTGGATACACCTGTAGCCAACTCAGGGCAGCTGCCCTGGATGAATCAATCCTCCATCACTAGAACTCATCCTTCTGCAAAGCAATCTCCCTTCCTTATGCATTTCTATTCCTTCCACCAGTCTGTTGTTTCATCTTGAGCTAAAAATAGTGAGGAGATAAAAAAAACCAAAACAACAACTAGAGGAAAATAAATCTAAACCTCAATTAATTTCCATATCTATAGTAAAGAGTTTTTTCCTTAAGGCAGGGTCCACAAATATTTGTAAACCTCAAATTCTATCTTGGCTTAAAATAGATTTTCTAAGTTAAACGACAAATGAGCAAATAAAATGAGTTCCCATCATTATGAATTAATTTCTTTTTACAATTGGGCTCAACTCTGCATTTCCATACATTTGCATTTCCAGCCAAGACAAGGAGAAAGCCAAGTTACCATTTGACCTCCAAGAAGCATCTGCTGAGCACTCAAGTTGTCAAACTCAGCCCACATTGCCTGTGGTGTAGACCTGGAGTAGGTACCTCCTTAGGAGAAAGGTTTGGAAAGAACCTCAAAGTTGGGGGTTTTAGGTTCTGCCTGAGTTGAGCAGACCACTGGAAGCTGGTGCTGAAGTCAAATGTTTTCTTTCTAGCCCTCGTGGTGGCCTTCTCCACCCTGTCCCCAAGGGGCCACTTGCTCCTTGTGAGATGATGCCTTCCCAAGAGACAGAGGAGACATGGGCCACTGATGTTTCTCTGCTGGGGGATCCCCTGGGGCTTCAACTTCTCCCTGGCTTCATCAGTATTGCTCTGAAACCACCCAGGGATATCTGAGGAAGTTTAAGGACAGTGTTGTCTGTACTTGGGTTGCATCTGACGCCTGGACCCTACTGGGGTTGTCCCCAGGGCCCACTGGAAGGAGATCCAGTGCTGCAGCTTTTCCCTGTGCTTGGGGTATTTCTTCTGAGACCAGAACCTTGGGAATACAGAACCTCCATTACCCTTAGAAACCTTGGTGGCAAAACACCCTCCTCCAAGCCAAGCTGGTTTTCTTTGTGGTCCACCAACACCATCCACACCTTCTACCCCAGTGCAGAGCTTCTCCAGCATGCCCAGGCTGTGCTCAGCTTTCAGGGCTGTTAGGAAGATCTGGGCTTTACCCTGCTCTGCCTTTGGGCTGGTGATACACAACACATCTAGAAACTGTACACAAGCAATCAAATTAAAGAGGAATAATAAATGTAGCAATATAATTGGGGCACAAATAACTAGAGATCAGTAGAGCAACACAAATGCAATGGAGAGAGGTCAGGACAGCATCTGCTTTTCTGATCTTGCCTCTATGGAGAGGCAGGTACAGCAGTTTGTTACCCTGGAGCCATTCAAGCATGTAGGATGTGGATTTCCAATAAACAGAGACCTTCTGCTTGAGCTTATGTTGCTTTCTTCAGGGATTTATCTGGAGTTCACAGACTGGGCAAAGTGTCCACTCATCTTATGGCAGCACACCGAGACTATTTTTCAGCAGTGCAGCTGGAGCAGGGGAAACCATTCCACAGCTCAGCACAGGCTGTGCTGGGAGGTTTGGGTGGCAGATGAGAAAGAATTTCTTCCCCAAAACTCTTGTCCAGGGCTGTGCCAGGCTGCCCAGGGCACTGGTGGAGTTCCCCAGTCCTGGAGGGGTTTCCAAGCTGTGGAGATGTGGTGTGAGGGACGTGGGTTAGAGGTGACGTGGCAGTGGTGGGATAATGGTTGGATTTGATGATCTTAAAGGTCTCTTCCAACCAAAATATCTCTGTGATTCTCTGAAAAAGAGTTTTGCATGTGAATCAACTGTCTACATCCTTGATAGCTATGGGGAACCACAGGCATTGGAAAAAAAACCCCTCTGCATAAAAAATATAAGAATAAAAATGTAAGAGAAAGGCACCAAAGAGGGGACAAAACACTTTCTCATAAAAATCTAGGGAAATGAGCTTTAAATGAGAGCTGTGCTGAGTGTTACAGTGCTTCATTTAGTGCCACTAAGGACACACAGTTTGGTTTGTAGGCTGTGCTTAAGTAAAACAGAGAGAAGCAGACTCCTGATTAGGCATCCAGTGTGCTGTGCTGCCAGTCAATTTACCTCCACATTTCCCTTTGCTTCCAGTCCATATCTAGCTGTTGTCTTGGGTGCTTATGCCCAGATATAAGGGTTTGAGGTCAAAGATGCAGCTTCTTGTAGCTGTTTGGTGCTTGCACAGCTGCTGGTGTGGCTGTTCCTTTATTTGTCACTGCCCCTGGAAGGTGACACTGAAAAGTAAATCACAGAATCATAAAATGATTTGGGTTAGAAGGGACCTTAAAGGTCTTTTAGTTCCAGCCCCCCTGCCATGGGCAGGGACACCTCCCACTAGACCAGGTTGCTCAAAGCCCCATCCAACCTGACTTTGATCACTTCTAGGGATGGAGCATCCACAACTTTGCTGAGCAACCTGTTCCACTGTCTCAACACCCTCACAGTGAAGAACTTCTTTCCTCCACCTTATCTAAATCTACCCTTTTTCAGTTTAAACCATTGCCCTGCGTCCCACCAACACAAAGTGAAGAACAAAAGCTCAAAATCTTGGCCACCAGAGGCTCACAACAACTGCAGTGAGGGTGCACTTGCCTGGAGGGGTTTGAGAACCCCCCTGAGAGCCTTGAGACCCCAAAGGACCAAATCCCATGGTCGTGGCCCATGTGTACGTGGAGAGAGAAACCCAAGGCAGGGGAAGGGGCAGAAGGGAGCTTGTTCTGTCAGCAAAACACCCCAAAACGTGTGTGCAGTCCCCCAGGGTGCCCGTCTTGGCTCAAGATGTTGCCAAGAACAGCAGAAATCAGATGTGCTGAAATAATTCTCCCTTCTGGATCTCAGCTTCCTACAGTTCAGCATTCATTGCAGGCCAGTCTATATTTAGCAACAGTAAATTAGACATAATGCAATTAACACAGAATGGTCTTTATTATTCTATTGTAAATGATAATAACTGGAAATTATCACAAATAATTATGGACTGCTTACAGAATTTCCACAGACAAGACAATGCACTTTTATTTGATAAGGATTTTAGAACTGTACAGACGTTATAGCTGTAGAGGTAAATTACTCTTCCTGTGGTTTCAACATAATGGGCTGTGCAGAGAAAGTATTTTTTGGGGGAAATATGAATGCTTCCAGATGTTTCAGACATTCTTCTCATTGACTTCAAGTTAATCTTCACATGATTGTGCAGAGAGAGTTCATGCAAGGTATGCAGAAAAGGCACAAATGCACAGAGGTAGGGATTTGCAACGAGCAAATGTAGGATTTTATACCAGTTTTAAATGCAAATGATGATTTGATTGACTATATCTAGCCAGAAATGCTGTTCGGTGTGAAACTTTGTGCTATTTCTGATATCATGCCAAGAGAATTCAAACCTATAAAACTAATCAGCTAATTGGAATCGTGCCCATTTCGATCTGTGCACTCTAAATTAAGCCTGAGGGTACTTGATGCCCAATTTTAAGGTTTGCCTTGAATCCAAAATTTACTAAATAATTATTAAGATTTTTTTTTGTTGTTGTTTTTTTGGAAACAATCCAGAATTTAATCCAAACCCACGTCTCAAATAATAGAGACACAGAGACTGGCTCCAAGCACAAAGAGATGTCTCTGGGATGTGTGTGTGTGTGTGTGTTTGTATTAATAAACAATAACCTCCTGCCACACAAAGTTTCTTCAGTCCGTGGATAATTGAGCTTAGGAGTAGAAGAAAGCAATTAATAAGGAGGCATTTTCTCATTTTTATTTATTTATATATATATA
>NW_008626111.1:21745-61095 GCF_000691845.1 Merops nubicus
TTTTTATTGCTCGAAATGCCAGAGCACAATGCTTTGGAAGAAGGGATTTCATAGAAATAACACCAGCACCAAGCTGGTGGCTGAATCCAGCCTGCAGAAGCATGGCATGGAAATGCTTTTTCCAACCTGGCAGCTGCAAGGGATGAGATGCTACAAAAGAAAGTTGTTTTCTGATATCATTTCAGCCTGCTTAGGATATTCACACTTTGTAAGACTGATCCTGGACACAATATTATTGCTGAATCAAACATACCACGTGTGATTTGTAAAAAATCAAATTATTGTTGAATCAAACATACCACGAAGAGTATTTTTTCCTTAATTTACTTGGATCAAGGGAAAATATATTATTCTTTTGAATAATGCTCATACATGTGGGTTAGTAGCTGAGAACAAGAAACCATTTAGTTACAGGCTTACCTTCAAGCACACACTTAAATCCCACTGAAATCAGAGAGCTTTAGAAGTGAGATTTAAGCCAAGTGTATGTGCAATGGTTTGCTACAAAAAGGCCACGTGCTTGGGGAAATATTTAATGTTCCATCTAACCTGAATCAGGCAAAGAAACTTGAGGTTGGTGTCTGAAGATGGTTTTGCTAAGCACACGTTTCTGTTAAATGGGTTATCTGCCCAACTCTCAGAAAAATATGCAAAAATAGGAGTTTTCAAGGAAAATGGTTAGCTGATCAGTGGTGATTTGAGATAGTAAAGCAATCCAGCAAATTTGAGCCTAATTTCTGTTAAAAAAATCAAAGCAATTCCATTCTGTTCAGCTGGTGATTTACCAGCTGACAGAAAACATTGCAATGTGATTGGAAAGATCCTTATAAACCTTGCAAATAATTTGAAGAGGGATGTAAATTATTCTGTGACAAAAATCAGTCTTTACCAACTTGGCCTTGAAATATTCTAGTCTTAACTGAAATCAAAAACCAAACCCAGCTCTTCTTACAACCCAGCATTGACTCCCTGAAGGGGTTTGGTCCAGCCGTGGTTCTTTCACCAGCATCCTTAACATGAGACCACTAATTTCAACAGTTCTCAGATAAGACAGCAGAACCTGGCCAACTAACTTAAGAGAACTTGAAGGAAAAGCTTATTTCTAACAAGTAAAGGTTTTTAGAAAGGTTTGAGATGATTCTTGTCATTATTTTCATGAGGATGTTTTAAGAACAGGCACAAATTGGCACCCAGAAGGTTCCATCTGAACAGGAGGAAAAAATGCTTTGCTGTGAGGGTGGCTGAGCCTGGAGCAGCTGCCCAGAGAGGCTGTGGAGTCTCCTGCTCTGGAGAGATCCCAAACCTGCCTGGGCACCATCCTGGGCACCCTGCTGTGGGTGAGCTGCTGGAGCAGGACGAGATTGGATGAGATGATCTCCAGAGGTCCCTTCCACCACTACAATGGGATCCTGCACATGTTTCTGGCAAGCAGAGGACAGTAGGTAGGAAAACAGGTAATTCTGCTTCAAAATAGTGTGAGTTACTGCTGAAACCACGTGTTTTGAGGAGTTCATTGAGAAGAAAGAGCAGTGCAAGAGGAACACGTAGAGATTCAGAGGTTTGACTTGCTGCTCTTCTAGACATCTTCTAGCCACGAGCCAAGAGGATATTTACAAACATTGTTAAGGACAAAATAAAGTAATCATCTGTATAAGAATGTCCATACACTTCTGAACCTGTAGGGTCTTAAAAACCACAAAGTGATTGTGAATATTAAGGTTCCTGGGTTAATAGCTGGAAATCAAATGCATTAGGAAGTCCAGCCGGAAGACGCTGATAAGAAATATTCTTTGTTCCTTTGGAAACAGCAATACTTAAGATAGAAGTAGAGTACATTTTAGAGTGGAGATGAATCTAACTTCCAAATAAAACATGAAGGGAATATTGAAAAGAACAGCAGGGAAAGCACTTTTGATTTTCTCCCCGAGTTCAATATCTGAACTTTAAAAATAAATTAGTTTTTGTTTGCGTTGATAGCTCTACAGTAAAATAAAACCTCAGGTTTTCCAGGGGTTTTATAGTCTGCATCATTCTTTTGCATCTTGTCTGTGTTGTGGTTATTTGTTTGGGTTTTTTTTTTTTCCCTTGAAGCAGTGCTCTGTTTGTATGTTATTGACATGAGCCAAACAATATCTGAGATAAAAACTGAACTATAGTTTCAGAAAAAAAAAAAAGATGTAAGCCAATGGTTAAATGAAAATTAAATGAAATGAATATGAAATTAAATGCTTTAATGAAAACTTGAGTGGCTATTAAATGTTAGTGGAAGGGGACTGATTTCAGTGCTGGTATTTGGGAGTCACACCTCACCCTCACTTTGGATGTTTGGTGTTGTCACCTGCTGATGCTCAGAGAGTCTTGGCAATGAGATGGGTTTTCTAAGGGAAGGAATTAGATGCTGTAACCAACCATGCTAGCAGAAGACAAAGTTCAGAGATACAGAGAGGCCACTGCTGTCCTAACCTACCATGGACACACTGCTGGGGTGCTGGGACAAAGCCAGGGCCTCTCATTAGTCTAGTCTGCAGAGAGCTTTAAATTCAGATTGTCCAGCAGTTGACACATTATTCAGCAAGCAGACGAGTTGTTCCTCCAATATAGGAGCCTGTTGCTGTAACACACATGTTTGGATGGTACAACAATAAAATCTCTTCTTCCCTCTTTCTGCTTCACAAGCAAAATGTGATTGGTGGGAAGTGCAGCAAAATGTACCTCTAGCATGTTCACAACACTGCAGAACAATTCAAAGCCAATTCCAGAGTTCTTGATCTTTGTCAGAATACCAGGCACTTGTGTTCCCAGTCACTGGATCATTTATTTAATTCATTAGCCTAATTCTCAATGATTTCTTTTCCTAGCTGCCTTCAATCAATCACCCGACCACTTCCCTTTACATGTGCAGCCACTTTTGTCTCACTTCACAAGGAGAACTGTAGGCATTGCAATATGCTCAGAATATTAAACATGGGAGCTAACTGATCTTTCTTTTATGTGTTCATCATGTTGGGATATTAGTAACGTTCTTGAGGTATTTAAAAGAGGCATGGAAACCTCATTTACTCACAAACGACATCAGCTTTTCAGTGCTCCCTCTGCTGAACTCTGAACATCCCATTTTTTCAGTGAAGGAGAAATAAATGAGTCTTTGGGATGGAAGGGTAAGTGAGGAATATGACATATCTCTACTCTGGGTAAAAAACAACTTCATGGGCTTTTGATATAGCTCTTCTGAAAATGTCCTTCAGAACGTTAGGCCTGTTAGCACAAACGTGGGGGTAAATAAGCAACTTCACCTTCACGTTAAAAGATTTTGATGAAATGAGAATAGAAAAAGGTGGAAAGAAAAGCACTAGGTAGAAATCAGAGTCCTTGGTTGTTTCCAACCTTCTCCCTCTCAGGTTTTAAAAATAATTCTCTAGAATTCAGCAGGGCCTCTCAGCCATAGGAATCTATAACAGTGAGTGTTTCAGCTCCCCAGGATACTCCATAGACCTTTCTCATAATGGAAGATCTTTTTTAAAGGCTTGAATATATTATTTTATAAGCAACATTTTGTCTATATTAATATTGGTGTTATGAACAGTACTTCTCAGTCTTCCCAGGAACATATTCAGTGTTAAGACTTATGGATCTCAAAGCTTCCTTTGCCCTCTCAGGTGTTGCAGAGGAGAGGACAACGTCACCCAAAAGAATTTGCTTTCTAGGGTCAGTTTTTGGTATCATGGATAACCTTATGTGATAGACACGAAGTGTGAGGCATCTGAGCCCTATGAAAGTCAAGAAAACATTTAAAAACAGTATCTTCAGTATTTTCATCTTTCAATCATCTGGTCTTTAATGGGAAAAGCTGTCAATATTTTCAATTAAAATAGAAATTAAAACAGAATTTCGTGGTATCAGTGAAATAAATTAGAAGATGGGACCCTGATTTCTTGTCAGTGATTTATGGCTTTTCTTAACTGTGGTGGCACTGAGATGTTATCCACTGCTGCAACAGGACTGAAGTGGACAGTTACTGTTTCCTCAGGGCAGATATTTTATCTTTTTTTTTGGTTTTGGCTGGTTAATAAATGTTACCTCTCAAAGATGAACAAGCTTATCTCTGATGAGGGGTGTAAAAATAAGGATATGAAAAAAGAAAGTGACTGTTGCTTGTTCAAGCTGGAGGATTTTGTAGCTCTTTCTTTCTTAACCTCATGGAAGGAAGAAAACACCTCTTTCAAGCTTGGCTGGAGTTGAAATTATCTATTGTCATGCTTCCTCTAGCTCAGCATCCTCATGGGTTGTTCTTAGCAACATCTTCGTTTTAGGATTATATAGTCTATTTAATGCACATGCAGCAGACTTCTAATTGCCTTTGTGGCAGCCATCCTCAGTCATCGAATTTCCCTCTCAAAGGCTGGCACACATTCATGGAAAAATGCTGTTTCCACAGGAGGTTCACAACTGGGACAAACACGAGGGGTTGGCAGAGGGTACAGGAGGAGGCAGGGAAAGCTGGAGCATCTCTGGTGAAGGTGGTGGGGAGGAGAGCACATCCCAATCCCTATGCTCTGCATAGAACTTATCAGAAGGAAGAAAACAGGAGGTGTCTGCCAAAGCTGAAGTAGTGGTGCATTCAGGGGGAAGTAGGTCAGATATGAGGGGAGCAGCTATTTAAAGGATTTATGACTTACAAATGCTCGTGGAGTAAAGTTGAGGAAGTTTCTTGGCAAAGTTGACATCCCCTTTTCCCCCTGGTGCATCATTTCTGGTGGAGTCAAAGTGGAAGAGTAGAAGCCCTTTGAAAGCTCAGATGTGTGTAACAGAGGCAATTCCACCACTTCATTTTAAATTGTTGACCATCAAATTAAAGCAGGATTAGGTAGGTTCCAGCTAGTATGAAATGGTTTTTCCATTCCAGGACTTGCCACGCTTCCTTCATTCAAATTTGGGCTGAATTGGGCACATATTGATCTGTATGTCTCTGTATCTCAGTCACATGGCTTTTAGAGCTTACTTTATCTATTTTTCATGTTCATTTCTCAGTAATACTTGTTGGTCCATTAAGGTCCATTCAGCTCATTCTAGTTCTACAGCTTGACCTAGCAGGTGCTGGAGAAGGGTGATATTATAACAATCCTTCTAGTTTTATTCAACTATAATTAAAACAGTTTTGAAAAACAAGACTTCAAAGACAGAAAAAGCATCACAGCCTTTTTTTCTTTCTTTAATTGGCAAAAAGTGTCAGTACAATCTTTCTTTAATAAGACACTAAGATATTGTCTTATTAGAAGATAACATGGGCACCAACCTATCCACAACCTAACATTTCTCTCTGGTGACTAAGACAAGACTCATTTTTTCCTTCCATGAGTATTTTGCAAAAGAAAAAGTCTCACCAAGATCAAGAAGATCCCCTGTCTTGAGCCAAAAGCAGGAAATTTAAACGTTGGAAATGTCTGGACTAGATTCACTTCTCTCTACATGACCACTGGCCAGAAAGCAGGAGTTAATTGGTAAGAGAACAACCACCACAGGGACGGTCACCTCCCACCTCTCCAGGGGCTCCAGGTTTTGTATCACAAGCTTTTATGTGAATGGTGGGACCTAGAGAGTGGTTACTTTTCACTTCTGCTCCTCCCTGAAGAAGAAGAATATCAACCCCACACTTGGAGTGGTAGAAGGTCACAGACAATGCTGAGCAGTCATTTTTCAACCATAGCCAGAAACATCTCTCCTGTCACCCCTTCTCCCCAGAGCTGCTGTTCCCAGCTTTTGCCAAACCATATAAATCAGTGACCACCATGTTACTGAATCAGCATTTTCCAGCTTTCTTATCTAGGAAAAGGCACCATCTCCAAGAATAACCTCCAGGGAGAAGAAATTCCTTTTCCTCATCATTATTAACTCCACCAAAGCCCAACTTCTTGCAACCCTCTTTTAAGACAGGGCTTTAAAACACATTTTGCCACTGAGATTTAGCAAACACTCCAGAATCAGATTTACAGCCTGTTGAGGGAGATACATGCAATTGTTATCACATACATTTTGCTAATATTGTGCATATTTTTAGCTTGTGACCTATATTTAACAAATATATGCAATGTGACACATGCCATCAGAAATTAGACATGTGCTTATGAAAATACAAAGGACGTGACACGCACCATTAACACGTGTCAAAAATCATTAGAATCCTTCTCCATTAAAGCTGCCCAAGCAATTCTAAAAGGAGGAAGACCAGTCTCTTTATAAACCACAGAGTTTAGCTGGTACACCTTTTATTTTGTCTTATAAAGGCTCCTGGCTCAATCCTATGTCATTCTTCTCTGTGTGCTGACATGACATCCAGTCTTTCCTGTAATACATGGTCAGAAAAGTGGCAGCACAGAAGCACGTTTCTGGTAGCACGTGGCACATGCTGATGGGTTTTATGTAGATTCAAATGGAAAACAAGTTGATAATCTCATGCAAAGTGTCTTTCAGCCCTAAATCAGAAAATGCAGCACTCTGGTTTTCCCTTTCACTGTTTCAAGAAGTGTTGAACTTTGCTCTTCTTCCCCCACAAAAGCAGGTGATCCATTTCTTGCTTTCTCCATTCTCAAAGTAATTAATTAAAATGACATTCCTAGAAGTCTTCAAGGGGTTACATCAACAACCTGTGTTAATAGCCCCAGTGCTATCAGAGTCATCACCACTTTAAAGAGGCTCTTTCTTATTAGGAAAAAAAGTGGATGGAAACCACTTTCAAGCCAAAATAGCTTGTTTGGAAGAGCTGTGTTAACAACTGGCTGTTAAAGGACCCCACCTTGATGTCACTCAAACAAGAATTTATCCAGGAATAATATGCATATGTCTATTGTTATTAAGGGAATAATAATGCTTTGAGCATCACCTCAGGCATGGGAAGAGGGGAACTCTGAGCTTCTGCCCAGCCAAGCAGAGGAGATGGGCTGAGATACAGACACAGTGGAGAGGCAGAGCTGCTGTGGAATTTGGCACTTGTGCCTGCTGGGGATGTGCTTTAATACCCAGGATGACTCTTGTCCTGCTCCATCCTCAATGATTTTCCACCTTTGAAAAGCCTTCTTTGGACTTGGGAGCTGAAGAAGGTTATTTTTTTTGCTCTTTCCAAGTTTTGGGGAGGGAAACAGGAGGCTGCAAAGCTCCCTGAAGCCACCGTGTTTAGGAATGCTGCAAAAATCACTCCTGGCCTCAGGCAGGACTGCGAGAGAAGGGGAGTTCCTGGGTCTGCCCTGGGATGGTTTGACACGAGGAGGCAGAGGAGGAGGATAAAGCCAGGCTGTGAGTGTGGTCCTTTCTGCAGAAGGCAGCAGAACAAATGAGCATCTGTCCTGCCAAACTACCTGCGAGCGGGTAGATAAATTTTAAAAGCTTTGTCAACGTCAATTTGCTTCCAGCCTTCCCCGACGTCCAGTCTGGGGTGTCTTAGGAGCCATCCTCAAGAACTCCCCATCCTGAGATCTCATGCTCTATTTGTCCCTGCTGACTGCTGGCCTTTGATTCATTAGCACAGACAAACTGATTTCTTTCCACCTCTTTCCTCCACAGCCCGAGCCGAGGATTCGGCTTTTCTGTGCGCACCAAAACGCATCCTAGGAAACCCTAAAATGAAAAATGTTTCTATCGCAGCTTGCTTGCTAAAAAAGTCTTATTCTCTCCTGACACATTGATCTTTTTCACACTGCTTTTGTTCTCTCGTTAGCATAGAGGGCTGCCTGCATTATGCCACGCCAATGGAACACAGGCAGGATGTGCTTGTCAGGGTGTCAGGCTTGAAAACCCACGATTAAAAATGATGTTGCTCATTAGTCATTGCAAATCAAACTGAGAACAATGCTCTCTGGCCAATTTGTAAACACACATCCTGTTCAACCTCGATCTCTCTTTAAGGAAGAGAATAGGAGACCAGCTCATAAATAAATAACTCCTTAATTCTACTGGAGACACGGACTCGGGGCATCTTACTGGGTGAATAAATATTCCATAATTTCATTTTCTACAAAATTGCCTCCAATGAATTTTGGCTTCAGATATCCCTAATGCCAATAATGATTCATAAATATTTTATGAAAGCCAGCACAGCATATAGATGTGTGTGTGTGATGTACACTGGGTCTCACGTGGACAAAGAATTATCATTAAAAGTAACAAATTAGCACCCTGAGAATACTGTCGAGAAAATCACACTAGTGAAAAAGCCTCAATCTGAAGATTGATGCTTGTTCCTCTTCTCTTTGTGACCACCCACGTGGAAAAGGGTAAATACGACAAAAAAAAGGAATTTCTAGCATAATTTCTGCACATTTTCTCCTCCACAAACACTACTTCAGTTCTCCTGGGCACCTGGAGGTCTAAGAAGAGCTTTGAAGTCGGTGGCATCATTCCCTCACGTGTGGAAATTAACATTCATGGCCACAGACGAGGCTGAATTCAGAGAGCAGCCTGTGCCTATGAACAGCACTTTTTCTGAGACTTCCAGCAGAGCTGAAGAGAGGGAATGATGGCACAGCACCATGGACCTTCCTGCCCTATGCTCTCAGGAAAGTGGCTGTGCATAGGTGGAAAGAGAACACAGAATATATAGGATAATATATACATTGTCTATGTTTTTTGAACTGAAAGAAGGTAGATTTAGATTAGATATTAGGAAGAAATTATTTACTGTGAGGGTGGTGAGGCACTGGCACAGGTTTCCCAGAGAAGCTGTAGATGCCCCACCCCTGGACGTGTTCAAGGGCAGGTTGGATGGGGCTTGGACCAACCTGCTGTAGTGGGAGGTGTCCCTGCTCATGGCAGAGGGGTTGGAACTGGATGATCTTCAAGGTGCCTTCCAACCCAAACCATTCAATGGTTCTATATGAAGGTATTAAATGACTTGAGCAAGTGCCATTGAGGCAGAGCTGCGGTCCCCATCCTGCCCACCACCAGCATCTGTCATAGGGGTATTGCTTTGGGCAGTTAGAAATCCTGCCAGGGGCTCACCTTGCCACCCAGCCAGTTCCTCCCAGTCAGAAAAAGGGCTCTGGGTTGGTTTCAGAGCACAGGAATTTATAAGTGGCTGATCTCCTCCATGTCCCCTCCCCTCTGTGAAAGGGGCAAGAATAAAGTTTGGAAAAATGTGCTGCCAAGGTCTCCAGCACACGGTTCCAAGACAACAAGCTCACATAGAAATATCCTTCCTTACTGCTGCTAATTAGAGGGTGTTTAGTACCCAGAGGCATGAAGGTTTCTGCTCTTGAAATGATCCTGTTTGGTTTCTAGTCGTTACCAGACCCACTGAGAACACTGCTACAATCTTGACTGAATGTCCTTGATTGATTTAATGACATTTGTGTATGTACAAAGCAATTGCAACAAGGGAGGGAGTACAAGCTGACACAGAGGTCCAGCCTAAAGACTAAGAAAATATTTATTTCATTTTTTGGCTGCTGATTTGTTTTAGAAGTACTATGTTATCTATATCTTATTATGTTTTAATTCATCAAGTTAACATCTATTTTAGTTTGCCTCTTAACGTGCCAAAATGATGCTCTTCACCTAGTAGACCACAATAAATCATCAGCATCTGCTATATACTCCCTTATTTTGCTCTCTTTTAAGCTCTGACCCAGTAGACATGGAAGGACCTTTTCCATTGGAAATGGAAAGACCAGAGATGGGCTGGTCTTTGATGGCAGAGCCACGGCTGTGCCCCAGCACTGGGTGGATCCCCCCTCTACTGGACCCACTTTTCCATTTTTTTCCAACAAAAACCTTCTGCCAAAGTCCATGTTCAGCAGCACACGATGCTTCAAACTACATTCCTCAACACTGCCTGAATCCTGCTGCCTGCACGCCCTGATTCCTTAAAATTGAGCAGAAATAAAAACGTTTCTCTCAAATCTTGTTACGAGGTGCACTGTGGTGTAGCACAGGAAAAAAAAACATCTCTTTCTGGTTTCAACTCAAATGTGGGTGAATTCTAGCAGAAAATGATGTACTTTTATAGTATTAGATGGCTTAATGCTCCCTTTGTATTCCTAGCCAGAGGTCCCAGTTGAGCAGAGCTGCTCTGCTCCAAGCATTAGGGAACTGAGACACACAACAGCCTGTGCAGGCGTTGGGTCTGATAAGCAGAGAGACTTTCCAGTTGGAGAGGACAAAGGTCAGGTTCTTCCAGATAAACAAATTGACAGCACCACTTGCATTTTATGCTCAGGAGGTTTCCACCTCCCAATAAAAGCTCGGGGACCAGATGAGCGCATCGAAGAGATTTCATTAGAATTTCTGTGCAGTCTCTTTTTAAAGTACTGATAAACCCAACCTCAGTCAAGCTAGTTTTCCTTATTCAGGATTTCTCATGCTGTTTCTGAACTTATTTGTCAGACAAACACATATTCAGCCTATTTCCATCAAATTCAGGTCTTTAAATCCTCTGCAAATCTGGAGTAATTAAAATTTAGACAACAACAAAAAAAAGAGAATTTACCTGGCTGCTTGGAAATGTTTCTTGGACTGACTTGTGATGTTTTGGCCATTTTTATTCTGCATAGGAAAAGATGGTTAATATAAGCTGCCAAAAAAAAATATGGAAATATATTAAATAAATACAAGTCAAAGAATTCCAGGAAATTAAGGCTGCACTACCAAGTAGGAGGTAGTCATTGCCAAACCAATCCTCAACAAGGTGGGGGAATTATTTTAATGTCTCTGGTATTTCTTGTCTATATTTCACACCACACTCTTTTCTCTGTTACCCCTGTCCCTATTTTATGTCAGCCTGGGAGTTTTTAGGACATTTCACCAAGGTCAACTCTGATTCAAGCTATATCCTCCCAAGTACTCCAAATTCTCCCAAATTTGTAAATTTGGTAAGAAAGTTTTCTATTCAGCCATCGAGGGCATTAACAAAAATATTGGATGCTGCTCCTAAAATTGTCTCTAATTTGTTGTGTCCCATTTAATGTATCTTTCCCTTTTGATAAGGAATCGTGAACTCTTTAAGCTTGACCAACTAATGAGTTTTACAGCCAATTCTTGTTTCATTAGGTTAGGCTTTCTAAAAAAAATAATTATAAAATTGCTAAATTATAAGGAAAGGTCAAGACATGGGAAAATTATAGCAAATAGAAGCTTGAAATACTTTCCATAGCCCTGATTTCTCAAAGACCTGCTCCTTGGCTAAATTACATTCTCAAAGTGATGGCTTGTGTGCTTTAAGTCAAGCCTATACAGAAATGATATTAGGAATTAAGCCATCATTAAGACTGGAATATTTTGAGAATATTGCCTAAACTCCAAGGCAAAATACTCTGCTACAAGAATACAAATTAGAATTAGTAAACTAGTTATTCCTGTAATGTTAATGGCGATGCTAATCAGCAAATCTTTCTTCATCAGCCATATTCTTCTGGTTTTGAAGGGAGAAAAGTAATATTTTGAGGTAGGTGGATAAAACTATTGGTTCAACAAATAAGTGGATGAGATAGGAGCTATGTATGCTGATGAGCTCCTCATTAAAATCAACGTATTGATGGTAGTATTGTCTATTAAGACAACATAATCTATAGACAGCTGGATCATATATAATTTAAACAGTTCTCACTTTACAAACCTGACAACTGAACAAATATAATTGATTCATGTATTGCAATATTCATTCCATTAGTTAGAATATCTCTCCAAAATGGAAGATGTCAATCAAATCAAATGAATGCATGTTTTCACAGAGCTCTGCAATTCCTTTTATTAAACCAAGGGGAAAAAAATAAAATATCAATTACTATTTTTGGATTCAGATTCAACAAGAGTGCGACTCCTGCAAGCTACGTGGCAATAAATATACATGTTTATTTTAGTCGTGCTAGGAAATGACTCTGGATACCTTTGATCTATTTAATGTTTAAGAAAATAAGCTGTTTACTACAGCAGCATCCATGAACATTTTAAACAAATAGTTTCACTGACATATAGGTACAGCAGATAGTGCTCATGCTCACTTACACCAATTTTACACTCCATTGGTTTTGGTAAAAGTTACTCTTGATTTACACCAAGGCAGAAGAGGCTGGAGCAGCTCTGTATTTTAACTGCTGTCTTTCACCTGCTGATCTGCAGCTCCCGAGCTGCTGGATGAATAATGCCGAGGTGAATACTGCCAGTTCTGCCTGCATTTTTTTGTAGTAATTTACTTCTGAACCTTGGGAATAAAACCAGAAATCTGTCATAAACAAAGCACTCGTTGCCTTTGGAGCTCAGTCTGCGCTCGCCGAGTGGGTCTACACTGCCTGGTGTGTAAAACATGCTGGAAGGCATTTTCTTTTTCCAAAAAGGATGCACAAAGGCTATTTTAATACATTTCAAGTTCTCAGTGCCTGCTGAAGGTGTGATGCTTGGACCTCAGCAGCTATAACCCATCATGGGCTTCAGTTCAAGGCACTCCGAGCAAACCCCTTCTTGACAAGAGACAAAGGGAAGGAAGAAGGGAAATAGGGAACTTTGCTGAGAAACCAAGTTCCATGGTTATAAAGGTCTTGCAATGATTTGTCTCATCTCATTTGGTCAGTCAGGACCTTCTTCCTCTTTCCATTGTGCTTCTCCTACAACGGGTGGTACCCAAGGAAAGGATGAGCCCATGCAGGTTTTCCCAAAACAACAGTTCATGTTGTGGTGGTTTAAATATTTACATGGAGTATTTAGTTTTGACCTGTCTCTGATAATCATTGCTGCCTTAGACACAAAAACATATATGGTGTGTTACTGTGGTCCCTCCTCACACATGGAGGGATAAAGGTATGAAGGTCCATTTGAGTGTAGGTTGCAATAGTATAAGTAAATTTATATTATGATATAAAAATTAGATAGATTATTACACTGTTAGGACATAGAAACAGTATTATATTTCTTTCATTGAGAAATTTATAGTATTATATGGAATATGTTATAATATTTCAATATAGACTCTCTGTTCATGGAACTAAATGGAACCAAAATTCTTATTACATGTCAACAGAGCTCTTCCAGCTGGAGTCAAACCACAGGTACTCAGTGCAGTCCTCCTGAAGGGAAAATTAACCCAGCCCCACACAGTTTACCATGTTCATCTCTGGTACCAGTCCAAATGGGATCTTGGGGATGTGGCCTTGCCCCAGTGCAGGTGGTTTGGGAAGGGACACAGGGATTGATGCTCTGCCTTTGAGGAAGGCAGCAGATAAAGCCACTCAGCCAAGCAGCATAAAATCCATGCACAAAAGGCTGCACAATAGATACCTAACCACACTGTGACTCTTAAAAATTAACACTGCTAACAGTTTATTTCCTAAGCATCAACCTGCAGTACCAGGCTCTGACATGACCTGCAATAAATGTGCTCAAAAAGCACAGAGAATTTTTGCATGCCAAGTTTTCTAAATATTATTACCTGATTCTCTGGATGACCACACTAGGGATTTCTGCCACTTTATCCTGCCTTAGCTGTGATACAGCAGACTTGCATTCCTCCTTGGAAAAAAAAAATGACTAAATATAACATTGCACAGTGATTGATGGGCAAAGAATTATCTGACTTCTTTCACTTAACTTTCTCATGCTGTTATCTGTTGTACAGGGAGATGGTGCATGCCCCTCTGCATGTAATAAGATCTCGATCCACTTCATCGTGGCTCTGGGGTCTAACTTAAACTCCACACAACTTCTTGTGAAGCTCTTTGTGGAGATTTTGGGAGTCGAGGATCCAGGCTGCAAGTGGTGGCTGCAGTGTTCTGGCTTCACCAGCCCTTAGGGTAAAATTTGAATAGTTGTGAAATTCTCAGCATCTTTTTTTCACATGGAATTAATAAAATAGGCAAGAAAAACACTCACTGTAGTGATCTTCTCTGCCTAGGAAAACCTTATTCCTACAAAGATACATGATATTTAACTCTCATTGCAGATTGACATCTTACATAATGATACAATTATCAAATCTTTATATTTATATGAAGACCAGCAGCTGTGTTATGAGAGAAAGACAAAGAAACTTCTTCACCACATCAAATTAACAGAGGCATCAATAAGTTCCAGCAGGGGAACCCTTTCTATAGCTGCAGCTCTGCTCCTTCAGCAACGGGCTGTGCTGTGGCCAAGTCCTGGGCAGGGAAGCTGAGAGAGAGAGAAAGGAGATGCTACTTTAAATACTGCCTGAGAGCATTTCTTGCTGGTCCATTTTTCAGAGCTGAGAGGTTGTCCTTTTTATGTTCTTTCAGGTGTTAGCCATCATGAAAAGAGAGAGGAGTGAGGAGCAAACAGCTCGTGCAACACGACGGGCAGTATTTTCCCTCCCAGCTGTGGAGGGCTCTGACAAACCCCCATTCATCACCTATTTGGAATCTGGTTGATGGTAAATAAAGGTTTTCTTTGCATGTGATCACACAAACTCCTTGTAGAAGAGCTGGTCAGCAGTGGGGTGACCATGGGGCAGGCTCTGGGCTTGCTCATGTCGAGGTGATTTGTGGAGGACGCAGCAAAGGGGCTCAGGGCAGTGGAAATGACATTTATCAGAAGTTTGAGAGGGGACACAGCAACCAGACACAGATAACTGGTTAACTGCCAAAGAGCAGCAAAGAATAATTTAACTAGTGAATATCCAGGGTGGGATGAATCCCCTCCCTGCCAGCCCAACCCATGCCAACAAGGTGATTCCCTCCAAGTCCTACTTTGCCATCCAGCAGGTTTCATGGCTTCTAGGTTGAACCAGCAAAGGTTCCTTTTGTGTAGAAAAGCCTCATCTTCCTTCCATCACATCTGTGTGACCTTGCTCCTTGCTACCACCACATCCAGAGCTTTCCCTAGGTTTTTTTCTCTCCATTACTCCCAGGCTGCCTTCCTTCCCCAGCTATCCCAGCAGAAGCAGCCCCTGTCCCTTCGGCGGGTGCCCTGCCACAAAGTGGTGTCCAGGAGGGCAGCAGAAAGGAGATCTTCTCCCCTGCCTCCACCCAGACGTGTCTTTTTCTGTAAAACATAAGCCCTGCAGTACATATATGGCAAACTGTGAGCAAGGCAAACAGCTCAGCCATCCGTCACGGCACCATATGGCTGGATGGAAAAAATAGGTCCTGAAGATTATATTATAATGAATAGAAACGAGTGTCTTCACTATTATAAATAATTAAACCTTTGTATATGTATAATTATAGATGATATATATATAATTCTATGATACACGTGTCCCCTTCAGTTTTTTTTATGTTTATAGACATACAATTTCAGATATAAATTAAAGAAATGGAAATAATATATCCTTATAAAGAGAAAGGATAAAAAGCACCCACAAGAACATGCTCAAGAGGGTCACAAATCAGTCAGGAAAAAAAGCTGATTTTCAGATTCATTTAAATGAGCCTATATGTGAAAGAAAAAGCACTGCATCGAGTCACAAATGTCACAATCTGCCCAAATCCACCTGGCATAAATAGACTTTCTCAGGGGGAGCAGAGGGCTGTGTTCAGCCTGCCATGCCCCACGTTGGCAGCCATGAAGGGCACCTCAAACACTTCACTCTCTCAGGCTGTTGCTGTAGCTGGGAGAACACACGTCCCAAAATGGGCAGCACTGCAGCAGCTGCTCATTTCTCCCCAGGCAAGCTCTTCACAGTGAACTGAATTGACTTCTTTGCTTCAAACTCTCTCTTTCTTAAGATTTCAGGAATTGAGATAGTCTTTTATAGAATCATAGCATCACCGTGGTTGGACAGGACCTCCAGGATCATCAGGTCCAACCTTCCACCCAACATCTCTCTAACCACTAGACCACAGCCTCAAGTGCCACATCCACTTGGTTTTTGAACCCCTCCAGGGATGGTGACTCCAGCACCTCCCTGGGCAGCCTGTTCCAGTGTCTAACCACTCTCTCAGTGAAGAAATTCTTCCTAATATCTAATTGAAATCGTCCCTGGTGCAACTTGAGGCCACTCCCTCTCATCCTATCACCAGTAATTTGGATCATCAGTAATAGTGTTGATGCTGAACCCCCTCTTCCTGTGTTTATCCACACCTGCTCTGCTCTTTTCCCAAGTGGTTTCCAGATCTATTCCACTTCAACTCTACAACACCATGAGAACTTCCCTACAGGATTCCCATTGAAGGCTAAGCAGGTACAAAACCAAGCCCTCAATGGATGGATTTACCAATTTTGTCAATCTTAAATGGTATTTCTAATGATAAAGCTGATAGTACTGAGGTGTAAAGAGGGAAGAACAGACTTAAGAAGCAACTTTCAGCCTTCACCAAAGACAACCAATTCCCCACTCTACCAGAGAAGCAATCTGGGAGAAAGGTGTAGGATGAACACTAGGGAAAAAAAATTGATAGGAAAAAAGATATTTTAACAGGAGAGTCCATTAAGCAATACAATTGCTTCCATTCTAAAACTCTGGGATTTCTATCCCTGGAAATTTCTAAGGGCAGTTATGATGTGGTTAATCCTATCTCTGGGTTGAATGAAATAAATGGCTTCTTGAAGGTCCCTCTACCTGCATTTGCTACAGTTCTGGAGATCTTGATTTAGTATCTCAACCATAAGGCTGTGACTCTTTGGAGGAACTCTTTTTCCCCTCTTATTTCAGTGCACCACTTCATCCCCAAGAGGAACGATAAGGCTGTTGACATCTCAAGACATAAAGAATAGTTGGGGGATAGGAAATAGCTCTTTTCTTATCCATCTGTATCTAGATTGCTGGGTTTTCATCTCTAAAAAGTCAGTTTTGACCAAAATGGCTTAAGTGATAAAAATAGCTAATATGCTTTTTTCTTTGTGCCTCCATTTTTCTATATTTCTGGAAAAAAACCCAGACCAAAACACCAAAAAAAAAAAAAACACCCCACAAAAGCTCTTAAGGGAATTGCTTCAGTAAGATCAGGAAAAGTTCTGGCCACACACAGCTTCTGCTGCACTCCTGAATGTTATTTTGCTAATTAGGAGAGAAAAAAACTTGAGTCTTGTACTGAGTTCAAAGAGCAGACTTGTATTTTGGGGAAAAAAAAACCCCAATACAGGGAAGTATGACTGCACTCCTGAATGTTACTTTGCTAATTAGGAGAGGAAAAAAAACTCGAGTCTTGTACTGAGTTCAAAGAGCAGGCTTGTATTTTGGGGAAAAAAAACCCCAATACAGGGAAGTATGAGCTCATCAGAGCTCAGCATGGCTTTTTTCTTCCATCTGTAACGAGGTAAGAGTTTTCCTCTTGGCACATTTCCCATGATATCTACAGCATGTAAACCTGTTTCAAGGAGCTGCTGGCAGTGGGCTAATACAGTGGAATAGAGTTGTTGTCTTTTATTCTGCAGCAGGTTTACAAGTGAGTAAAAATGATTGATGAATGACACTGAAAACTAAACATCCCTCTGCTTTTTACACCTCGTGCCAACAGAGGGACGACCCAGGACCACAGAAAGGGTTCCATGCACAGCTAATGAATTTTCAGGCTAATTTGTCCATGGAATGTAAAGACACAGGGAAACAATAAATCCAGGAGCATAATAAGAATTGAAATTCCTGAAACGTGGCGTGAAAAAAGCAGAAATATTAACTGAAAATATTCTAATAGCAATATCTTTTAAGACAGAAAAAGAAATCACCCTTTTTTTTTTCCTCCTCAAACGAGCAGTCAGGTTTATCCCATAGCATCAGTATTTAGTGCAGGATTTTTTCAGCTTTACCTCTTGTCTAATCACATCATTAGCACTGAAGTATCCATCCTCCCTTTCCAAGCCAAACACTCCATGTAGCTTTTTATTCTAGTTTTTATCCTAGGGATACTTTTCTTCCCATCAAACTCGTGCTGAAACCTCAGCAGGAGCCTTTCTTGGCATCAACACTATGTAGACTAATAGTATATTTCATAACTACTCAGGAGAAGAAATGTATTTCCCCAGAAAAAGTAGAATATTTGAAAATACCTGGGAAACTTCTAGAAGCCAGCTACTGTCAGGACAGAATTGGTTACAGGTAAGTAAATTGTGCCTTTAAAATTTATCCAAGGGTCTGTAAATGGCCAGTTCCTACCACACAAGGAGTCAGGGACTCACTTCTAAGCCTTCATTTCATGATGTGAAGGCAACAGAAAAGATCAGGAGCCTGGAGGGTAATTAGTGTATCAGTGTGATGGGGTTTGTTTGCAGTCTTATAATTGTTTTATGAAGCTTGTGTGGTACTTGGGAAAGCAGGTTTTAAATGGATGGTTTTAAGAAAACTGCTAAGATATTACAGGCTGGGAAAGACTAATTTGTTTCAATTACTGTAACCCAACATTGTGGAACTTCTGCAGCATTCAAGGGGCCTGTTTCTCCACTGAACTCCACCTCATCTAGTCAGGACCTGGCATAAAGCAGTCTGGTGTGACAGTGGTTTATGTTCTGCTGTTGATGGCTGATAAATCAGACCAGACCTGAGCTTTACTGGTGCTGCTTTTGTCCATGTTGGGTCTTCAGACCCCCTTTAGTCAGGTGAAGCTTCAGGAGGGTTTTCTGAGGCAGGGCTGTCAATAAAGGTGAAGTGGGCTCTCACTGTTTCACAATTTCTGTGGTTGGGAAGTACCTGCACTCAAAACTGCAAAAGCCACACTGTCATTATTAAGTGCTCCTGTGCATGGGGTGTCACTGGATTTCCCTGGAAGTTGTCTGCCAACCTCATTCTCACAATCTGTTGATGCTTCTGCAGCAGTTCTCTACCCCTGGCACCTTCCCTGTGCTGTCTGCAAGCTTTTTTTTGCTTTAATTGCCTCCTCCACCAGCTCCTTTGGCTAGAGACTTGCTCTTTCTAATCCACTGCTTCTCAAATTGAAGCCTCAAGTTCTTTCCTTTAGATGAAAATATTACCATTGTAAGGAAACTCAGCAACAACAGCTGGCTGATCAAATATACATAAGGAAGAATCTGCTGCCTGGTCTTTTAGAGCTCTCTTTTTTCCTGTAGTCATCATCCAACTCCCTTTTTCCCTGGTACAACATTAGAGCAGATTACACGACTTGTCTGTCAAAGGCCTCGCCTGAAACACACTCCTGGCATTAAACTGCTCCTGATTTCCAGTTTGCCACTGCTCAGGATCAGGCATTGCCTTGGATGTCTGTTAATCAATAGGTTTCAGATCTACAGCACAAAATAAACACATCAGTGGGAGAAATAACAACAGGATGGAGTTAAACTCGAGCTTTGCTGCAAGCCAGGGAGCAGCTCTTGGTGTCTTGTCCTCAGAGCAGAGCAGGGACCAGTTTTAGACTCTGCTCCTAATTGTCACCAATCCAGTGCTGATTATTTATCTCAAGAAAAAGCTTCACTGGGCTGGTGGGGGATGAAGCCAAATTCGCCTTGCTGCTAGGCCATTTATTGGATGTTATTTGTGATGCAAGTAGATGGGTCAGGACAAAAGTGGGTACTCCACATATTCATCCAAAAGGCAATCAGTGTTGAAATGCTGCAAACATTCCATAAGTCCACGTGCAACAGGGTATAAAAATGACTATCCTCTCCTATGGCATAATAAAAATAATACTGCAGAATATTTCTGTGCTAACAAAGATGAAAGAGAGACACTCGAAGACATCACTCATTTCAGGCTGACTGAATTTTGCACCACTTGAATCAATTTATCCCCAATTTCATGTACTGCATTGCATTAATTTAGAACTGACTGCACCAGTAGGATCAACGATATAGTAACTGGCTCTGTATGTGGCCACCAAGTTACCTGAAAAACTGAGTTATTTCATATTTCCAAGTAAAAAAAGAATCTCTACATTTATGGCTTTTAATGGCTAGTTCAAGTGGAAAAACTGAATGCATATCCATCAGGGATTGTATGCATAGTTAATTAAGTATGAAATAATAAATGCTTGATTTCTACAGGATAGGGTAAACAGCCAATTAAAATAAGATGCAGTATACACTTTTCCTTCTCATTAGTCAAAGCATAAAGCATCTGAACATTTCCTAAATAATTTACTCGTATTAAAATAAAGTGAAATGCTTAAAACATTAATAGGGTACTTTCCAATGCTGTAGTCAATAAGTTGCTATATGAAGGTGATGTAAATAATTTATGGCTCTATTCAGCAGAAACAGGCTGCAGTTCTCAGCAGAGCAGGGTCCCACCAAGGCACCTGGCCAAATTACTCTAAAATCCCAATTAAACCCCACAGACAGTGGCAGAACCCACTGGCAAAACTTGGTGGCCTGAGCTTGTGGGTGTCCAAAGTACCTGGTGGAGTTCCCACTGCTCCAGGCTCCCAGGAGCAGGTTCTGGTTGGGTGTGGGTCACACCATGCCATGCCCTTTGTTGTTGGTTATCTCAAGGTGACATAAAAAGTGAGACTGGCAGTTTTTTTGAAGAGTCTTTTAACCCAAACAGTCTAAAATGACAGGGAGGTGTGGATTGGAGGGGTTGGCTGCTGAGCCATCTTCATCACACCAGCCAAGGGGTCTCCACAGCATGTCTGTGGGCAGCCTGGGCATGGCAACCATCACCACCAGCAGCAACATTGTCCTGTACCACGAGGCCAATTAACCACATAAATATTCTGCTTCCAAACCCATGGATTTACAATGCACTTGGTCAACTTCTGCAAGCGTGGTGGTGTTGACACAACCCACGTGGGCTGGACCATAACCCTTCCTTGGACCTCAGGCAAGGGGAGAATCCTCAATTTTTCCAAAACCAGATGGGCACAAGTGGTTTTAGAGCTGTGGATCTGAATAATCTGGGTTACTGATATGCAAAACACAGCAGGCATTTCAGCTTCAATTTTCTGCTAAGAGTCAAGGTGTGGATGTTAAAGCTGATGAGAAAACACATGTACTGACTACCCAAGCAGACTGCCAGATCCAGTGAATTAGGACTGCAGCACATTACCAGTGAGGACACAACAAGTTTGTGCAGAAACACTGAATTAACAGATTTTTTTTTTCCCCAGGGATCAGTTTGCAAAGTAGAGGAAATTTCCCTAAAACGTTTCATTCTCTAGCTACGGCTCTAATAAATAAGAATTAATTTCATGATAAGAAATTATGAAACGCTGTCTTTTATCAAGTGATGTAGGTAATACCCTACTGAAACTTAGATTTACAGCTTGGATTAGATATAAAAACGTGGCATTTGGCTGGGACAGCTTTTTTTTTTTTCAAATGCTAGAATCACTTTTCATTAAAACTGTGACAGAAACTGAGAAACTGGCACGGTGCCCTTTCTTCTATGTACATTAAATCCTGCTTTTTGTGGCAGGGTTTTTACATTTTTTTCCTGTTTATAGGAGCCATACAGTGTCTTTGAACCAAATCAAGATCTATCTATATAAGCAAATATATATTTGCCTTGTAAAGAGTGTAAAAATGTCTCTCTGGGTGCAAGAAAGCCCTTGGCATGGAGCAGAAGCCCTTTTTTTTGTGGGTCTCCTGTGCTATTCAACATTGACTGCCCCACACAATGGCAGTGACTCCTCCTGGGACTTGCTGTGCTGCAGCAGCACCTTCTTTTGACTAGTTATATTTTTTGTAAGCAGCTTTTCTTCTAAAATGCACTTTAAGGACCTTTTTGTGGTATCCTTTTGTAAACGGGGCATCGTAAACCTGGGAATGAAATTAAAACCAGCTTCAGTCCTGAAAAGACCTTTGCCTTAAAGCTCCTGGAAGCTTTTTTTTCCTCATTATCCTCTTTGAGAAAAATCACAGACATCAGATTCCACTTCCCAAATTCTTCTGCAGCTCTGTAAAAGGGAAGACCCCACTCTCACCATCTACAACTGGCTCGTTTCTACAGGAGCCTCTCCTCCATGACAAGCTTGGTGGAAGCCTAAATTAAATTTGGGACCTAATTTTAAACAGGATCTCAACCTCCTGAGTAAACAATAGATGGAGCCTGCCTATTAAATCATCATATTTTAATTAAATTCTTTGCAGCTTGTGAGTTCTTTGAACTGAGGTAGGTGATAAACGCATTGTAATTTTAATGGGGTTATATTTTTGTGCTCAACTCACACAGAGCACTGACACAAGATATATCCTGTGTTACCACAAAATACTGCATGGTATTTTGCTGATAACTGCACACTTGGTGTATGACAGGGTAGCTCCAAGAAGAAGAAACAAAGGCAACATAAAGTGGGTTATTTTCAATTACAGACTTCAAGATTAAGAAGCACATGAGTATTTGTGGGTCTTAGAAAAAAAAACAGGCATGTGTTCTTCATATTAATGACTCAGGCTCCACTAAACAGAGGGAAACCCCCCAGCTTAAAAGGCTTTTGGGGGTGTTATTGATATAAATTAAAATAAATTCAAAAAAAATGAAAGGCACGAGTAGAGCTTCTCTCCCTACTACATGCAATAGCTTTAAATGTGAATGAAAGAGGCACGAATCAAAATATTGACAATTTTTTTTTATTTTTTTTGCATTTAACACAGTGAGGCTTGAGAAAGTCAATTAAAAAGAGAAAAAGTTGTAACTTTAAAATGACCTCCAGCAGCATCGCTGAGGATCTCTGCTGCTTTATCGCAGCCTTCGGGAAGCTGTCTTACCCTGGTGCTACCAGCATCATAAAGTTTCACAGTAGGAAATATGACACACTCTTAAAACATATGTCAGAGATTGCTAGAATTGCAAACATGGTATTTTAGATGGTGAGATTCCTTCCCTCATAAAAGCATCTTTAAATTGTCTGACAGAGCAAATTCATATCAGGAATAAAATCCTTCCCCCAGCGGAGTCGATGAGAGTTTTATGCCTGATGCGAGTGGAACCAAGATTTCATCTCTGTTTTTTTATGGTTATTCCTGGATGGAAGCACATGCTGGTGGTGTCAGCATCTGACACGACCATCTGATGAACCCAAGGGGCCACGCTGTGAGCTGGAGCCCACCACGCAGCCCCCACTGCCCACCCCAAGGCTGAGCTCGGCTCCTGGGCTCGCTGTTGGGTGCAGCTTTAGCAACCTGGAAATAAGGCACTAAGGCACCAAGCCTGTACCCTGACATGTGTGACTGATGCTTAGAGACTGGAATATTACAGAGCATCATCATTGATAAGTTTGTGCTTGTAGAGACCTGATTATTTTACCTGGATAGAGGCTTAAACAAAAGAACAAGCAGGGAAAAGAAATATATGTGCTAAGTCCAAGCAGCAGGCTATTATTTTCAATAGAGGTGTTGTGCCTTCCTTTTTTTTTTTTCCCCCTTCCCTGGCATTAGCTGCAGGGGAATGAATCATGCAGAGCAACATTTTTCACAAACCCCAAACATCCTACATTCACATAAAACTGATGTACACCAGGAGTGTTCACTGGGCTGTAGAAGGGGAACAAAGAGGGCTGCAGACATACAATTTGTCATCCTGATTTTATATAATAATAGGATATAAGCATATATATGGATAGGTTTGGCAGGTGAAAAGGAAAATTATAGGGAGAGGGGAATATTGTAGCTAGCCCAACAGTAGCCCTATTGCCAATAGATCCTTTTACCATTTGACAGCTGTCTTGAAAAAAAGGGCTGAAAAATCATGTTTACTCAGATCAGCCTGAACTCTCTGTTGCTTATTTAGGACTCTGCATATTCCATGAGAAAAACAACATTTCCAGCTCCTAACTTCAACAGAATTACCATGAAATGCATGCATTTGGGTGTGTGCTTTCAGCACCAGGTCTGAGCAATAAGATGCTCAGGTTAGCCCAGTATCTTGCACATAGAAGTTTTTAATTCCATGTAAGAAAAGAGTCTTTTTCTACACAAAAACAAGCACAAATTCAATTTTCCCAGCCTGATATCAGTGTTTCTTTTAGAGATCAGTAGCTGGTCAGCATGCAAAGGAAATCAGTGAGCTTGAGAACATTTCTTTCCATAGGACAAATAGAGAAGCCCACGAGGGTTTCTCTCCCCAGCATCTACAGCAGAGCCCAAGTCTGTGTGGACAGGTGCTGGGGACAAGAGTGAGCTAAAGAAAGGCTCAGTAACTACCTGACAGATTGCTGCTGCTGCCTCTTGTCTGGAGGGCTTGTTTTGTACTGTACTGAGAAACTTGTAATCCTGGACTGAGCTGAAGTGGTGACATTAAACTAGGTCCTTGTGCTGCAGGCTAGGTCTAGTGTTTCATCCAAAAATCAGATCATGAATAGTGCTAACTTTGTTGTTGACAGACCTTTCATTCACTGCGAGCAGGTGCTTGGGGCTGTTTTCTGAGCTTGACCTGATCGTTGGCATTTGGGGTAAGAAACTTGGAGGAGAGAGCATTATTTACTTTCACTCCAATGAGATGGCATTTCTGGGAGCTATCTTCTCCCAGGGAAAGGCAATGATGGATATTATAGAGTGCAGTAGTATCACATTCTCTGAAATGATTAATTTCTTTTCTCTATCTTCCAGAGTTGTGTTGAACAGTCCCTGTGCCAGGGGAATTTTTTATTTTAAAGGGTGTTGATCAAACTACTGATTTGGCAATCTCGTGCAGTTGTACATACAGGCTGTGGGTTTGAGACATTCCCCTATCTGACAAGCAGATGCAGTCAGGTAGATTTGATGTTGATTTGAATTGAACTGGCTTTAAATGGAAGAACAAAACTAGCAGCTCAAAAACCTTCCCTCTGTATGTGATTTATCCATTAAGCCAGCTGAAAGCAGAGCTAGCAAGGCAGCCAAATACATACATATATACATCTAGACAGAAGGTCAGAGGAAGAAAGAATGTGAGGTAGCTATTACAGAGGGCACAACTCATGTTTATAAAGCACTGAGAATAAGAGTAATGGATGAACTCAACAAAAGCCATTAAAGCATCAACAAGAACCTCAGCAACAGTTTAGCCAGCTTATACTGCTGAATCCAGAATGGTTCCCCTTATAATAAATGGATAATGAGTATATAAAAAGATTACATACATTTATACCTTTGCAGACTAAAAAAAACCTTAGTAAATGGTTCCTACATGTCTCTGTACTCAGCAGCAGTGGGACAGTAGATGAGCAATCAGACACTGTGCACTTATTGATCTTTGTGGAAGTATTAAAAGGAACCTTCTTGAATTTTTGTGGGGTAATTCTACAGAATAAACCAGATATATTCATTTGATCCAGGTCATGTGCAGCTCTGGGTGGGGATGCTGCTCTCCCTCCATGCAGATTTAAGTGTATTTTTCCAAGTTTGTGTGTAGCTTATTCCAGGTCTCCCTCTATCCTCCTGGACATACTTCTCATAACTGCTGCCAGCAGTAGGTCAATGGACTCTCACCTCTCTTCACATCCAGCAAATCCCATATCTAATGCAAGAGAAAGAAAAGCAAGGCCTGCCAGGGGAAAATGTGTAGCTGAAGAAATAGTGTTCAGATGTGGAATTTAATGCACAGATCAGCTGGGAGTGAAGCAAATCACAGCAGGGTGGAGTGGGAGCTTCCATAAAAAGGGCTGGACTTCTTGTCCCTCTTTCAGGCAAGTTAACATCTAAAAACTTTATTAAAAGGGGACTTTTTCCATGCTGCTGTTTCCATTCTAGAAGCATATCACACTCCTGAAATGTTCAGTGTGGCCAGTGAAAGCTTCCATGCAGGGCACTCACTTAAGGAACACTGGGAACTGGAGCCCTCAGTTATCACTCAGTCTCATGACAATGAATTACATTAAATTAATATTTCCCAGCCTCCTATTTCACAAGGCAAAATAAAACCCAATCCATTTTTAAAGTGTGGGGAAACATGCAAGCCCCCAGAGAAACCTCTCCGACCTCTTTGCAAACCCCAGTGCAAGGTGAAATTACCTCTTCACTCCTACAAAAAGACCATTGTGCCCATTTAGACATATCAGTGTCAAAGAGAATCAGGTTCTGTGAGAGAAGTGAGACTGGTGGGAAGTTGGATGAAGGCTTCTTTGAGGTGTTTTTTTCTTCCTGAACAGGTATTGAGTGACTCATGGAGAATCCAACAGCAGCAATCTCCAAAAGTGGAACGTGAGAAGCTTCAGACTGTGCAAAGCAGCCAGAGAGGGCTGGTGCTAGCATAGAAATCTGAGAAACACCCCTGAGCTTTCAGATTTCTGTAACATCTATGCTTTCAGTCAGGCTTTTTTTCCCTGTGCAAAACTGCCAAAATATGGGCAAGACTCTAAAACACAGAATAAAAATCTCACAGGGAGTGATCTGAAATAAACATTAGGGAAGAGTTCATTTGAACAGAGTTAATCCACCCAGAAATGGATAGCAGCAAGATATTTAATCATGGCATATCCAGTTTAATCACATTTTGGATCCTCTGGAAATTAAGCTTATACAACTTGCTTAATTTAGAGGACAGTATAATGCTTAAGTATTTAATCTCCTTAGGATTGATATTGGACTCGAGTCTTTTGCAGAGTTTCATGAATAGATAGAACACTCATGGTAGAAAACTTCAGAAGGAGCTCAAATTAATAAGTCAACCACTTTTGGTCCAAACAAGATAACTATTTTTGTAGTTTTCACCCTAAAATTCATAATTATTTGATTTTGGCCATGAATATTGGCAATTCTGGCATTAAATCCACTCTTTTTTTGGGTCCTTTAGAGAAGAATACTCCAACACATTCTCTTCATTAATGAACAGCTAAATTAACAGATGTAGACCCTTCCAATGCCCATTGGAGAACTTTATATTTTGTAATTCTCAGTCTATGCTGAGAATTCAGCTGCATTTTAAGCTACAGGTTTTTCTTGGTGAGATACAGGATGAATATGACAGGCCAAGTTATATAAATCACCCATTCCTTTGATTTTTGTTTAGCCTACTCCAGATTCCCATCCTGCCGTTCATTTGGTCATACAAAATTTTAGGTTAAATGCCTCAGATCTGGTAATTTATTGCAGAGCAGCTTCAGAACAATATTTAGCCCTGTTCTGTCCTTGTTTCCAGGGGAAGCTTTTAAGTCGTTGTGATCATTGATGGTGCAAGTGGTCAAGGAATAAATAGAGCAAAATTTTTCATCCTTTCCATTTTCCTAATGAGAAATCTCACCAGCCCACGGTGGACTAAGCAGGTTTTGTATAATTGGGAGCCTGTCATGGCACTTTTTTCCTGCCTTTCCCTTTCTGGGGATCCCTGTAGCAGCACTGGTCAGTGCTTATGGGCAAAAATAGCTCCCAAAACCATCAAGGCTTCATAAGGCACCTACCACTCAGCAGTGTGAGTAATACATCCAGAATTGGATCCTAATTAAAAATAGTCAGTGGAAAAAAAAATGGAAGCACTGAAAATAACACCAAGAGAAGCAAATTAGTAGTAGTAAAAGTTTTTACAGTCAATTCCTTATTTCCCACACTTTGAAGCAAAAAAGACCCACTTCAAGTGTCTCATGTACAAGGCTCTAACATCACTGTAGCACTGAACAACGTCTCATAAAACAAGATGATGCCTTGTCTCAAAATGTACTTCAATAATATAGTATTTGGGGGTTTATGCCTAACAATAATTTGATTTTTCTCAATTTATTGATGAGGAAAGGGCTGTAAATTCAGCCCGAGTTCTTTCAGTAAAGAATACAAAATACTTCCTACAAAAAAAACTGTAGGGATTAAAATTGAAATAATAAATCCCAAACTCATCCAGGCAGCCTCGTTCAATGCTATGGTAAATTCATTGGCAGATTTACAATTAAGTTCCATGTCAAAGGGAAATAATAATTATAAACTCCTAGAAATGCTATAGCAGCTTATTATGTTGGATTCAGCAGGGAGGAGTAACTCATACTTAGGTATTTGAAGGTATCAGGAATTATGCCTTTATTGAAACTAAGAGTGGCTTGATTTAGCATATTCTTTGAGAAATAGAGGTCTCTTTAAAAGGAAATACTCTTGTAGGCACAAAAGTATCAACTATTTCCTTGCAGAGGAGAGAAAGCTCCTTTGCTTTCACAGGTGAGGTTTGGAGATGTCCTGTGGCATGATGCTGGGACCACACTCCATCCTTCTCATACTCATGGGTCACTATTATGCCCTATATCAGGCAAAACAAATCCAGGAGGGCAGGTCTGAGGATGCTGATGGCTACATGAGTCTCCATTGTGTATTTTACTACACTTTGAGGCCTCAAAAGGAACGTGCTTTGAAATATAATCTGTAAGGGTTGTTTATTTTTCCTAATTCTTAGCATGTGATGCTCCTCCACATGAATCTTCAGCTGGATGTTCTTTAACTTGGAGTTCACCACAGGCTGAAGCAGTTTTGGTGCACAGACATGGACCACCAACCAAAATAAAAGCAAAATCCACCCCTTGACTGCTCTGGGAATTGAAGATATTTGTGACCCAGTACTTCAACTCACACCCATCCAATGACCCAGATACCCAACACTTACATTAAAAATTTCAGAAGTTCTGGGATTAAAAAATATCCACAACACCCTGCAGCCACTCTTCAGAGAATTTTGTTGTTGTGACTTGTTTATAGCCAAGATCTTCTTAGCAAGCTGGCTGGCTATGGGCCTCAGGAAATGTGTTTTCTAAAGGTTTTTCCCCCTATATTTTTACTTAGGTTAGAAAATTTGAACAGAGACTTAAGATCTGCTTTGAAAATACAACTTCTACTGTAAAAACTGTTGTATGCATGATAGTGGTTTTAGTTTTATAAGTGTAGTGATATTTTGCTCAAAGATATTGAAGCCAATGTCAACTCAGATTCAGGAGAATGCCATGAAGTGTTCACCCTTTTTGTGTCAGTGTCATTTTTACCACAGAATAATGAGGATCTGGATTCCACCTTGTGGCTCTCAATGTCAGGATAGCCTTAAAAGATCTATTTTAAACCTCATTTGAATGATTATCTTAATCACAGATTGATCCCAAAGTATAGTTCTATTTTTTCCAGGATTGGGTGAAACCTTTTCATCCAACCCTATAGTTTCCTGAAAGCTCAAAATTATGTAGAAACATTAATTCCAAAATTACATTACTTGGGAAAACATCTCTTAAAACTAAGTTTTCCTGGTTTCCTCTTACTAGAAAAGATGAATTAGGAACCAGGTAATTTTGAATCAAAGAGGATGTTTAATCCAACATAACCATGAAAAGAAAAAAATTAAAGAGACAATCTTTTCTTCCAAAAAGTACAATAAAAATGTACTTATTTCCCCAAAGATGTGGTCATCCTCTAGCCAACTATTCTGATTAAACTGAAACCATCTTTTCCAAGTGAAAATGAAGCCTGTAATTACAACTTCAGGTAGAATCACTCTGAATAGCTGCTAGCTTAGCCTCAAGCAGTGTCAAAGCCATGATCAAACTGACTTTTTCCTTCAGATTTCTAAAAAAATTCAGTAAATATATATTGTAATCTTTCCAATAAAATGCTGGAGCTCAAAAAAACCCACAATAGATCTGTACCAGGGCTTCATTAAGCAGCTCCTCATCTCTTCTATTGGTGCAGATGAATAGCTTCACTGAGTTGAGATTGTAAAAAGCAAATTCATTCATTTATCTGTTGAAACCCCTGCATTCTCTGCTTCCAATTATTCCCAGTTCATGCTGATACTCTTCATTTGCAGTAGTACTACTGGTAGTCTATTCATGCTCCTCTTTAGTGGAGAGCTTGTAGGTGCTGCATGCATAATCTAAAATAGCTTTTTTTCATAAAAATAAGTTTACTCAAGTATGTTACTCCCTGAATATTTGATTTCATGTGAATCATTCATTAGCTGATCTGCTCTGGACTAGCTAGACCCAATGGGACCTTTGGATTTCAAAGGGTTAAAAATCTCACTTGATGCCTGTAAAGGCACATAGATGAAGCTGTTGCATGGTCCTGGACCCACAGTAGAAAAGACTTGGTTGGGAAGGCCACATTCTACTACTACCTGCTCATAAACCTGATGAAACAAGCCACTCAAAGGCTTCACCTTTGGGTGTGGGATTCCACTGAACTCTGACTAAATTTTGAGTCTTAAATTCAAAAAAATTTTATACAGAAAATTACAGTCTAATGGTATGGAAGAGAGCTGAAGGTAAATGATTTTTTAGGCTTAATTCTTATTTAAAAATGCACACACACACAAAAAAATCAACTAATAATATTTTATCTCAATACCAACAAAGCCTTTTAAGCTGCTTGCAGAGCTCTGCTAATTTATCCTTGTTACAACCCTTAAAACAGAGTGTACATATTGTTTTAAAAGCTGTGTTTGCTATTCAGGTGTGATAATAAGTTTAACTTTAAAGGTTTCACAACAAAAAGCCTAACACTGAAAAGACAATTGCAGCGTGCAGCAGGAATCAGTAACGACAGGGAATTTAAGAACTAGTTCTGACTGAAATCCTGAGTTGGGCAGCAAAGACTGGAACACAAAGAACTGCTACAAAGAACAAAACAAGATGAGGATCATATAAAAATAAACAATGTCTACTTTTGATCTCATTAGCTCATTTTGGCCCCGTTCTAATGAGGAAATTAATTCACTCTAGAGGAGTCTTTTGTCACCTCAGGAGGAGCAAATCTGGGCTGATGTTGGTGCAAATTCACAAGGATTTTTATCTGTTGACAGTATATGTATAAATACTGGTGGGTTTCATGCTATTAAATCCCATGCAGATATTCTAAACCATTCTATAAAGAAGTTCTGGTCAAAGCTGGTGCCCAAGTTTGGCAGATCTTCCTTTAATTAAGTCATCTCTGCGATCCATTATTAGACTATAGAAGAATAAGTCTTCTTTCAATTAACATTTCCATGGCTGTATTAATACTCCTTGTCTTAGCAGCAGTGTCCTAACTTCTGAAAATGTTTCTTTCAGAGGGGAACAACTTGAAGGACTGATGCACCATGATGCTTCTGGCCAACTTCTTCCTCGCAGGAGAAGTTGCTGGTGTCTGCACAGGCAAGGAAATGACAGCAGGTTGGTTGGAGGTGTGGGCAGAACATAAATCACAAGGTTTCTAGCACTATGTTAAGTACTTTTTATGTTTGTTTGGATGTCTGTGAGCCCACCACACAGAAGAGCTATGGATTTGGCCAAATGTTCTTTCAGAGAGAGGAAATCCCTAATAGAAAAGGACTTTTGGAAGCTCCTTTTCTTCTCTAGCAGACATATTAATAGTGGAAAGTTTTTAAGCTGTTGTGACATCTGAGGACAGGGAATTTTAGGCATCATTTTGAACTCCCCCATGAACACATCCATCTTATTGCAATTGCATAGATCCAGGGTGACATAGCCTGCAGACCATAGCTGGAGTAATCCTGTCGAGGAGAAAGCCTACCACTTGTTTTTCCTCAATTCTGATAAGAAATATAAAGTAGATTCACCAGGGGAAATTTAAATCAAAGTGGAATACAGAAAAACAAAAGCTACAAGTAACTTGGTTGCCCTGACATTCTATCAAAATTGCTCTGCTTTGTCTGCCAAAATCTGATTGTTTCTCACTGCAGATCCTGTATAATCCCTTATCAGTGTTATCACTTCTCTTATTTTTGCCCAGTCTTCTGGCAAATTCTACATCCTAGTATTTTAAATCCTCAGTTCTTTTTTTTTCTGGGTCAACCCTCTGTTATTTTAATATCATACGTGTCCTTGAAAATGCAGAACTCCAATTCAGCACTCTTACTGTGCTCCCAGCATTTGTTTGAAGAAGACAGAGAGATCACATGAGAGACAACATACACACGTCAAGGACAGATTTTTCTCTCCCAGTCATCTTTTTCTATACATCTTATGGTACTTTTCATTGTTAAATAATTCCTGCATTGCCTTGGGAAGTGGCAAAGTTACCATGGGACACTCAGTGCTCTTGCTGTCAACACAAAGACCAGAGGGGGTTGATAATTTTCCTTATTAGTAGCATGTATTTTCCCAGAAACAGGGAAAGCTCAAGGACAAGGCAAATGACTGTAAAATTCCACGAGTCAAAGTACACTTGTAAAACACAGGAAACAAACCAGCTCATCTCTTTGAGGCCAACTCCAACACCTCTATTGATGTTTAATAAAATCTCATCTGTCATCTTCAGTGGGTATCTATTATATTCAGTGTATAAAATCACCATAATTCTCTACAGTTTGGGCTTTAAAAGGGAAAGGGCCTTCCAGGAGAGTTTTTCCCTTGCTACAAAAGCTCTGGTGTTCTTTGCTCTGCACACTGGTAATGTTCCAGCCAGACCTTGACTGACATCCTGGGCACTGATTGGGGTCTCTGGTAAAGACAGAAGGAATTATTTTCACTTAATGCTTGAATAAAGCCATTGCCCATGCTTTGGATGATGGATGAAATCGAACTGCTTCAGGTTAAACACTTAAATGTTGGATCACATCTTATACATGCTACTTAAATCTCATTAGTATAGCAAAGCTTCACTCAGAAAATCAGCACTGTTTTCTTTTTCCAGCAATTCCAGGTCATAGCCTGAAATAAAACATGGTGTTTTTTTTTTAATTCACTAAAAAAAAGTCTTTTCAGTTCTTGTTTGGCCTAAGAACAATGAAATATTGTAATGATGCAGAATAAAAATATAGTTGATCCAGAAAAAAAGATGTTTTCTCTTGGAAATTCCTGCTATGCTACCATATTATTAGGTGGGACAAAGATCTGAAGGGAAAAAAATCAGTTACAGTAGAGATAAATCCACACTGAAGGAGAAAGATTCATTTTTTTTTCCAAGAATAAGAAAAAGCCCCAACAGAAATGGAGCTATAATTAGTATTCACACCAAAAAGGCAAACAAACCCTTTCTGCTGATGCCTTCAGGCATCCCCTGTGGGCTGAATGCCCAAAAAAAAAAAAAGTAAGACTTAAACCCATTTCTACCTCAGGAGTAGTAGGAGAGAACACAACTGTTTAGGGTAGATAGAAAAAATAAGATGAGCCAAATATTAACATTTCAAGAAAACAAAAACCACAGGAGACCACTGATGGTCTCTTTAGCCTACTGAGTGTTTTAATGGAGAGGTTTGCACACTCTGAATGAATCACTGTTATTTATTGCCTCAGAGCATGATGGTATCATATGATAAGGCAGAAGGATGCTAGAATGGAAATAAGTTTTCAGCCCTTCCCTAAAAAGCTGTAAAAATTAATCCACCCTGAGCATTGGCCTTAAAGACTTGCCAGCACCTAGAAATAGGTAAGACAAATATCATGTGCCTTTAAAGGTGAGGAATAATCCATTCCTGCCACTTCTAAACGTAAATGTCAGTGTCCAAAAAAAAGTCAATGGCAGTTGCTTGTAAAGGATCAGCTTTTCTTCAGAGCTCATTCTTTCATCAGCACCACAGCACGTTAGCCAGACATTCAAAAGCATTAATCTAAGCATTACTTATGGAAATTTGTCCATTTGCACTGAGGCATGGGAAAGAAATTGAGCAAGAAGGTGATTTTTTTGTTGTTTAATCACCTTCTTTTTGGCCTTGACAGCATCACCATTTCTTCCAAAATAGTTATGTATGGTTATTAGTAGCATATATTTGTGTGCAAACCTATTTTGATCTTGGAATACAAGTATTTTGAAGGTTCCTTTGGCTACACTGCAGACATTGACAGCTACCAAGAGCACAAGACCCATTTTTTAGAAGAGTTTGGAGAGGATGGACCCTGCTACCAGTAGTGAAGAGTGGTGGTAGCTGGTGTTGCAGCTCCTGTGGAGAGCAGCTTGGGCAAGGGGTTCAACTCTGGCTTTAGCATCCTATTTCTCTTACAGCTTCCACAGAAAAAGCTTGGCTAGACTTGTAGGCAGAGCAGCACATGACCCCATTTGGTTTAGACTTTTAAGAGCTTCTCAAGAAGGTTTTGTAGTTAGAGATCTGTAGGTGCCTGGAACACTTTAAGTGACATGAACCCCCAGTGTGAGCCCATCACAGACTTGCCCCAGGGCAGTTCCTTGGGGCACTCAACTCCCCAGTGCCCATGAAGCCCCTCAGCCCAGTTTGGCAGCACATCTCATTCCAGCCAACAGCACTAACAGGATGCTGGCCCCTTTAAAAGTTGGGGCTGCCTATAGCTGTGCAGTTAAGCTACCAGTCGAGTACACTTTAATTAGCCCAGAGGAAATCACAGTAGGGATGAAATGAGTTGGGTTGTAATTCTTCTGGTTTTACTAACAGCAAATAAAAACGTGTAATTACCTTTTTAAAGGCATTTTTGAGATCTTAAGGTTATCATAACTGTAAACAATAGTAGTCTTATCTCATCCAAGAGTGGCACTTGAAATGTATTTTAGTTGGGAAGAGGAAATATTCCAATTAAAATGGGTCCACAGGTTTTTGAAGGATTGTATTCTGGTTGGAATATGCAGCTTAGCTGCAGAGGAGAGTTTTAAAGAAGATTTTCAAGCAAGACATTAATGATTTACTGAGTTGGTTTAGTAATGTCAAAATATACACCTTCAGTATAAAAAAAAATATCTTGCTTTGATTTATTTTAATTAATTTTAAAAAATAGTATTTACAATGTTACAGAATTAAAGCTCTGAAAGAAATTAAAATTAACCAAAATATTAAAATTGCTAAATCACACAAATTCAGTATAATAAAATAATTATGGAATAATTATAAATAAAAATAAATATGCTTGGAATTATTTTTCTTGGTGAATTTTCCCTGCATTTCCCACATCACAATCACCTCTGCAAGTTTCCAACCAGGTTATTTCACTCTGTCTGCATTTCAGATGAACCCTTCCAGCTTGATCTTCCCTTCAGTGTTAGGGATGTAAGTCAGGGATTGATCAATGAAGTTACAGCAGCGTGGTCAAAAGAAGAATTGGATTCAGTGTTCTTCACTGAAATATCATTTATTAGTTGTAGTCCCTTCCTCCTACACAAGCTTTAGCTGAAAAGGAAATCCCAAAGCTGTCATCCTTCTGAAAAGAATCTTGTGGGCAGACCTGAAACCATGAACTGAGGAAGTGGTTTGAAAGGGCAATTAAAGAATAAAAGTGGATAGCTATAGGAAACAACCATAAATTGGCTTTATCTAATAAATAGGGTATAGAGCTGTGTCCCATCATCCCATCAATAACTGACCCCAGGCTGCAGCCAAGGCAGAGGTGCTGGAGGAAGGTCTCTCCAGGAGGATTAAATAAAACCACACAAGAAAGTTGGTTTGCTATTTTCCAGAGTAAGCACCGTGCAGATTATGCCTCTGAAGGAAAATTATCACCAACAGGTTTCTTAAAGAGAGAATATTGTTCCTTTAATGGAAAAACCCTCAGTGCTTAAAGTAACCATATTACAAAGCTAATGGGACATGGAGAATGAAGCACTGGCCTCCTGCTGGGTTCTCTATTGGCCTTTGTCTCTGCATTTCATCTAAATCCCCCACTGAATTACACTTGATGCCAGCCTTCTATCTGGGGCATGGCAGGAGCCAGCAGCTGTCCACACTGGGGCCTTCACTTTTCAAAGACCCCAAATTTTGATCACATTTGAAGCCTTACTGTGAATCACCCGATATAAAAGGAGAAGGACTCAGAAACCATTTCCCCCCTTGGTAAAAATTAATATACACTAAGGATGACTTCCCTGCTTGCAGAGAGAGGTTTCACATCTCAGTTCAGGCAGATAAATCCTTTTCATTCCTGTGTTTTGCAAGCTAGACAGAATTGATGGGCAGACAAGTGCATTCACTACCAAAACCATAGATACCAGCCCAGGGGTACCTCTGATCAGAGGGATAAACACACTACCAATACCATAGATACCAGCCCAGGGGTGATGGTACCTCTGATCAGAGGGATAAACACTGGACAGGAGCACTGCAATTCATATATAACACATGCCTACCATGCAATATAAGCATCATACACATATATTCTTCTTTTACAACAGTGCAGCAGTTTTTTAATGGTTCTACTCAACAGAACCAACACACCCATAGTTGAAATATTCTCGCTCATTTTGCTGATTATAGGAAAAAACTGAACACAGATTTGTTTACCCAAGATTTTAGGTGCTGAATTCCTACAGAGGAGCCCATTTTCCATTTAATTTAGTGAGAATTATACATCTAAAAACATCCTGGGGGGATCAAGGATCATTACTGCAACCTAGCCAAAAGTTAGTGAGTGGAGAAAGAATTACCAACACTCCCATTTGCACTGCAGAAAGCCACCAGTGTGAGTGATGTTGGTTGAGGATGCAGAGGGATATAACCAGTAAGGAAAAGACTCCAGCAACTCAAAGTTGACTTTGTAGACTGAAAACAGGACAAGGAGATTGCCTCCAACACCTAGGTGACCATTGATGCTCCTCTCCTGAGACTATCGTGCAGTAATTCCAGGAGAGATGACAGCACGAAAACTCAAGTTTTGAGTGATCTGTACTCACTCTTGTAAAACACCCCTAAATTCCTGTCCCATCAGCAGGTATTGAGAGCATCTCCAACCCTGCAGAGAATATGCTGCTGTACAACCCTGATTTTGAGGCATTTGCTTTATATGCCTGTTCACAGCAACTCCAGACAAAAAAACCCCACACTAAGTGGACATCAAACACCAACCTCTCCTTGCCAGCCTGCACATTTATTTTAAGTCAGAATAATGAGAACATTTAAGCCCTTTTAAGTCGTGGTTTCACTCCAACTAAAGCAGCCACACATCAACTTAGTGTCTGTCTTTCTTCAGTGACACAGAGGTCACTGCTGTGAGATGGATTTGATTTCACAGTTTGGCTAATTAATTTGCTCATTCTGAGCAGACACCATCAGCATTGCTTTTGGAGTAGTACTACCAAAGCAACAGATTAATTTACATGGTACAGTGCATCTGGAATAATTATTACCCCACAGAATTGTTATTGCTCAAAATCTGAGGGGAGAGGGAAGTTTCCTGCTGTGATAAGAGGGCTCTGCTGTGGTTTTGCCATCTGAAAACAACTACGTGGACTAAATCACAAAACAAGCTTCTTGGAAGTGTTAAGCAGCACAGATTCCAAAAAGTCCATAAAGCTGTTACAGTATAAAAGCTGTTTCTCTGATTTAATTCTTATCAAAATATGTTGACGGGCTAGAAATTCTCCAGCTAATCCCATTCCTCCAGCAATATTAACAGCCACTTCTCCAATCAACACCAATTAATAAAATAAAAAAGCATTTTTCCTCACTGCTGAAGACTGCTGCTGACCCCCTGCTTTGGAAAACAAATGTTTTCTATAAAGATGTGCTTGAAAATTGGCAGGAGCACAAGCACAGAGAGCAGAGAGACAGCGAAGTGTGATTTGAAGCATTCTGCATCAAGATAATCAAGTAGTTTGAGATCTGGACAATTGATTGACCAAGAAGGGAGCAGCTTCTTTTTTTGCCATTCAGAGCCAATCTAAAGTCTCTGGTTCCAGTTCTTGAGTCTTTGATTTGCTAGAAGCCCTTTGCTTTGACTGAGTTATTAGTTCTTTTCACTACCCTGTGTGAAGCAATCACTCTTGACTTCTCTTTGGACATCCAATTCCTACACATCTTTCCTCTTGCTACAACATGCTGCTTGGGGAATCATATGGAATATTTTCCAGCATTCCTGGCAAGTTATAATCTGTGTTGTATTGCAGTGATTAGCTGTAGGATTTTACTCTTCCTACTAGGTGAGAGTAACCAGTGGGATTTTGGGGTGAAAGATGACAACAGCACATGAGTTCTGATCCCCAGCATTTTTGGCATTACAGTAGTGATCTCTGGGGCACACTTGGAAATTGGGCAAAGCAAAGCCCAGAGATTGAAAGGAGATTGCAAAGGAAAAGAGCTTAAATGTGGGAGATCACCAGAAAAAAAAGTGAGCTAGTTGGAAGTCTTTGGAGTCCCCTGATGATGTGAGCAGCTGACAAGTAAGATAAAGCAAAAGGTAAGAAGTCAAGAAGTCAACGATTACACTTTCCTAATTAGCCTTGGAAAGAATTTGAATAGCTGTCATCTAGTCAAGAGAGCTAAGAACAGGTTAAGGCCATTAAGTTTTAACAGTTAATTGGCAGACCAAGCCACCATGTAATTTGCAACCAATTTGAGATTGCTCAGATGTGCACAATGCTCCACACCACTTCCAGTTTCCCTGGGCAAGACAACAACATCATATTGACCCTTTAATCCCCTCCCTAGCTTCACAAAAGCATCAATGAATATATTTATAGTAAAAAATGCTAAGCTGATGGACATCTCCAGTCCTGCAGACCTCCAAATGCAGGTTATTTACTGGAATTTGTCTTTCAGGTGCTAGTAGTTTAAATATCTTGCAATAGAGGAGTTTTTTTGGTGATGTTCTTATGACAAAGTGTTCCTCATGGAGCCCACAACTGCATCATCTCACAGGTCTGGGCTCTGAAAACTTACAGAATAACCAGACATGTATTTTTGTGTCAATGCTCCTTATCTGCAAGGGTGTAAATAACAGTATTGTAAATTACAGTAAGTATTGATGTTTCCCTCTAACTTCCATAAAAAAATCAAGCTGCTGCTCTGTTGACAATGCCTAGTTCAGAGTGGAGATTTGGGGGACAAAAGCCTTCAATAAAACAGTCTGAGAAAGATTTTGTCTACCTCTCTTCCTCCTTTTGGCAAAGCCATCGAGCAGCAGTGTAAAATAAACACAGCACATCCTGGAAAAAAAGAGGTATCTTTGATATTATCTATTAGATATGTTGATCTTCTAGCAGTAGGCAGCAATTTTCTGATCTTTGGAGCTCACCCCTCAGGCCTGAGAAAGGTTGTTTACAAGTGTCATTTGTCCTATTTTATCCCCATTCATGAGGTCAGAAATCACACTCATCATTGACCTCAGGAGATTTTGAACTCCATTTGACTGCCACAGGGAAATCAGCCAATCACTGCACATGAGAGAAAAAGGCAACACTGACTCCATTTAAAATGACCTGGTCAATAGGATTGAAATACCCAAGGATTAAGAAATTTATTAACACTACTTAGATGCCATAATGCAGACAGGAAAAAAACCTTCACTCTGCATGGAGTGCATTCTGATCGTTTCAGTCAAGTCTCCTCTGTGTTTTCCAGGAATCTCAAGAGCTTAAACACATCTGGAAAACCTGTTCTGGGGGGGAAATACAGAAGAACTTGCCTGATGTCAATAGCTTGAAAGTGTGGCCTAGGGTGAAACGTGAAGTACTTGGGTTAATCAAAGTTTGTATAGTTGTGAGGTGGCTTTCAGAAAGAGAAAGGGAAGAAGGCAGAGGGCTTGGGTGTAGCCTCTTTACCCAAGGTTTTCCATCAGGTTCTCCTAACTGCAGCAGCAGAAAACAACTACTCCCTTTATCTTCTATATTATACCTGGACATTAAACATCTGCCTCAAGTCTTCACGCTCCAGCAAAGCTACATCAGCCACAGACTCCACCTCTGAGCCTCTAGTGATGGGAGTACAGAAAACACTCACAAAACTCTCTACTTACCCCCTGCTCCAAGTGATTCCCACATCAGACACA
>NW_008626112.1:0-15047 GCF_000691845.1 Merops nubicus
CCTAACATTCTGTGATTCTGTGAAGGACAAAGTCCAAGCCAGCACCCTGGGGCAGGAACAGCACGGTGCCTGTGCGCTCCTGTGCTGAGCACTGCACGGTTCCACTGGGTGCACAGCAGAAGGAAAGGAAACCTGTCAGTCGGGATGATGGTCGCAGTTCTGTTGAAAGAATGATGGCCGAGAGTGGCAGTCACAGTCCTGCTGGAGTTCTGTTCCCCCTCTGGATCCAATGAGCGGTCTCCAGGTCCCAAAACCCAAAGCTTCTATATCTCCAGGTTCAGGAGGAATGCCCAGTACCTCCCCCCAACAGCTGGGATTTTCACAATGGGTCGTTTAACTCTGTGGATGGTAGGATATTTTTGGATTCCTTGATGAGCCAGGCCATTGTCAGTGCAGCTGGGACCATGATGGTCCATTAGCAGTGAGGACACCTCCTGCTGCGTGGGAAGGTGTTAACACCTCCCTGGACCTCTTTCCTTATCTGTTGTAGCCTGGGGTGTGAGGTGTGCCCTGGGCAGCTGCTACCAGTGATTTGTTAACAGGCCATGAGCAGTGACATAGAGGGTATAGAATATACAGTTTTTGGTTATGCCCACATAATGATAAACTGGTCCCAGCCCCTGTAACTATGACAAATATATACTTTATTATCTGACTGAGGAAATTTGCATAAGCAAGGGAACAGGCTGGTCACCTTGGTAAGCATTTTCCACTAAAAAGTAACTTACTATCTCACTAACAAGCAAGAACAGCACAGTGGGTATTTTGACAAAAATAATCAGCAGAAAAGTGAGCAAATGTGACATTTAAGGTGACAATTTATCATCTTTTAACTCTGGAAACCAGGGGTCCACTTTTACTCTTTACTCTATAAAAAGCTCTACATCAGCATCACAAACCTGTCACAAAAACTTGGATTTAAGTTTTATTTTTTACACCTGAGGTCTGTGATGCAGCCACAGAGCTGAAGGTACCCACCTCACCTTCTCCCAGGCAACCTGTGTTGCTCTCAGAGCACCCATTTGATCTGAATCTGTTTACACTAGTTTGGATGGATCCTTAAGACGATGGAGAGGACTTGGTATTGGCTCCTTGTCAGCTAACGTAAAACACGGGCCACCACCAGGAGGGACTCCTAAAACTCATCTGGTGCATTTGCCTTTCTTGGCTCTGCAGTCTGTCACAGTTGCATGGAGCAGAAGGGAGTTTGTTCAAAACATTCCTACAAAAATTATTTTAGTATGCCTGCTGGGCAGAAGACCTCACTGTCAAGTCTCTGTCAGACTGGAGCCACTGTGGAAAGTCACAGCACCTTTCCTTAAGCTGTGATACTAACCTAAGCTCAATTGCTGAAAGCCAGGCTTAGATTCAGTTGACAAAAGCTGCATTCACATGAAAGCCTGCACTAACGCACAAAAAAAACCACCAGTTAATCAGAGGCAAGCTAAATATTCAGAAAGCTCTTTCATTCCAAATTTCTTTCTCATTTTCAAGGGTTAAGAAAGCAAAACCTGAACTTCTTCATAAACTATTAACTGTAGGATTGCAGAAAATCACATTATCTATAATGCTAGAATAAAGCCAAAGTGTAGCACAGCACAGGTACAGGAAGACACCAGAGACATCAGTTGGCAAATAGAAATTACAGTGTAAAGGAGCAAGTAAGGTAAAAACTGCTTTAGTGGCAGAAAACAGAGAAGCAAGTAAAATGTGGAACTGGCAATCAATGAAGGAAGTGCAAGTAGGCCAACTGTGCTAGAAAACTTGTAAAAATATCTCCAAGTAGATTTATGAGAAGGCAGTAAGGGACCCCCACCGTCAGCATGGGACTTGTCCTAGTGCCAGTGTGCTGATGGCTCATACTGACCTGACTGCCTGCTCCTGCAGTTCCCCCCGAGCAGCACCGACACCACCACCCGCGGACCCAGGGGATGCTGAACGGGTGGATGGATCACCAGACACAGGAACAAGTACTAGGAAGTTCATGTCTTAACTCTATTATTAACCAGAATGATGGAGATGGACTAATGCAGTAGATGTATTTACATTAGAAAGCTAACACTTGAGCTAGGCCAAAACTAAATTTTTGGCTCCACCTACCACTCACTGCTCCCTGTCTCCCTGTCACAGGAGCACAACACCTGCAGCTCCAGGCTGAGCGCCAGAGCTCTGCACTCATCAGAGCTACTGCAAGACAGAGAAAATACACTTCCAGCTGCCACCACCGAGTTAGGAGGTAATCACATCAACATCTCATCATCTTCTACCAGCTGCAGGCTGTTTCTTTAGATACTGAGGGCTGCAAAAAGGGGAAACTAAAGCTGTGAGCAGTGGAGATCCAAGGTCTTGCCTTTCTACACGGAAGTCCGTTGCAAACCCATGCTGTAAACAGGGCAACTTCACAGTGTAAATGAGAATACTGATAACCTGCTAAGCATCTCTGCAGTGGTTGCTCCCCATTTATTTTGGACCTAACTCATGGCCAGAGCTGGAGACACCGCTGCCGCAAAGAATTAAGACAGACTGTTATTAGTTACTCATTCACACTGGAGGTGCATCACAACCAGAGAGACAGATACGGCTCCTGCCCTAGAAATCACAAAGGCTCTTATCCTGAAAAGATTTATGTATAAAGCACTCTATTCATGCCAGTCATCCTTCAGGACTGGGATCTTATTTAGTCTTCAGAAACCGAGCCTATATGAACAGCACATAGATGATGCCTCCACTTCCAATAGCAAGTCATTCATTTTATATTAGTGTTCTACCACTAATGTAGCTGTGGTGCTGCTAAGAGGATTTCAAGTATATTATCATATTATCGTTATTAAAATAATATACACAATTTGCATTTGAACAGCATATTGTCTAGCTCAAAAAACACAGCAGGAGATCCTCTCTATGTATTAGGAAATCTCAAATTTACCACTACCAGGCAATGACGTTACCCAGCAGAGAGTATGAAATTCTGTTCTAAACCTCCTTCATAAACTATTCTTTATGCGAGAGAGAAATTGATTCTGGCAGGGCCTGAAAGATCTGCCTGTGGCAAGCTAAGTATGAATTCCTGTTGCTATAAATATAGAAAAAGGTTAAAAAAAGAAAGAACAAAGATGATTGCTATCTGACACAAAAAGAAAAAGTTTCTTCTTTTTGATTAAACGACTCTTTGCTGTAGAGAATCTTCAGGCTGTTTGTGCTAGCATTGTTCTGGAAATCGTGTGATAACCAACTTCACCTATGTAAGTCAACAACGTATCACACACTGTAGCATCAGAAAACTTAAAGAAGTCTCTTTGTGTGAGTGCCATGCAGTGTCCAGCATATACCTTAGCAGAGAACACGTTAGCAGCACTCTAAACTGCAAGACCCCTCATTTAGAATCATAGAGTTGTTTAGGTTGGAAAAGAACTTTAAGATTATCAAGTCCAACCATTAACCTAATTCCACCACGTCCACTGCTAAACCATGTCCCTAAGCACATCATCTACATGACTTTTAAACACATCTAGGGATGGTGATTCAACCACTTCCCCGGGCAGCCTGTTCTAGTGCTTGATAATACTTTCAGTGAAGAAAGTTAAGGAGGGTGCACTCTATCTCCTCATCAAGATGCTTGATGAAGCCCTTAAACAGAAGTGGCCACAATACTGAGCCCTGGGGAACACAACTTGTGACTGATCATCAAGTACATTTCTACATCACTTTAATGCTGATAAAACATCAGAAAAACAGGAAAATTGTCTACTTCATGGTTACCCTCATCACCTCCACACCATTTATTGACAGTTGGGGAATTAAATAAGCATCTCTGAAAAGATAGGTATATTTAAATGGCAACTAGTATTTTGAAGGAGTTAGTAAATTTTATTCCACACTCAAGAATTTTCCTCTATGCCATTCATTGCTAAGTGATTTTTTTCAAGCTCTCACTTTATTGACGTTTGTGCATCTTCAAACTGCCTGTTCACTGAAGGACAAAATTAGATCATTGGTTACTGGATTTCAGTGATCCAGGGAGTGTGCTTGGACGACACATGGATTTTTGCCTATACATTACACTTTGAGCATTAGATGCAGCAGATTTTGTGGGGTGTCCCTGTCCTAGCTATATCTGGGTTTAGTCCCAACACAAATGACTCACGCCTGTATGAATGAATGGATTTCATTTGCCTAAGCAGTAACAGCCAGACAAGCAAGAACACCTTGTACACTAGATAACTGTAAGTGTACATCAATAAAGAATTATGTGGTATTTCAGTGAGGTACCAGTACTGCAGCTCACAGTGGTATTTCCAGTATTCATCAAAAAGGACATTCTTTGCCATTGACATGAGCTACCTCAGTTGAGGCTTGGTATGGAAAATGCTTTCCTATTTTAGCCAAAACATACCAGGAAGTGGAAAAAATCAAATGTTGACTGACTCCTTCATGCTTATGTATTGCAGCACTGCTATATTTGCTGGGAAAGATAATCTGACAGTCGGAAAAAATGGCTGTAATAGAAGCACCTGCTGAAACAAAAAGCATCAAATCAGAAAGGTTTGCTAGATTGGGCCAAGGCCAAATGATTTATCAAGGGGCTCCACACTCAGCTTTGTCAAAGACCTGTAAAAAATTTCTGTTAGTAAAAGAAAAAAATAATCTTCTGCCCTCGAGAATAATGTTAGCAAACTATATTCAACCCGTTCAGGCAGAGTTATGATAAAAACTCCGCTCACCTCTGGACACGGAGACTTTCAATCTGTCACTGTAGAATTTGATAAAAATGTTCTGAGAACTGCCAAAAGGTTCAGATTTAATTACCAGTGGAATCAATAGAAAGAAAGATTGCAGAAAATTACAAGTTCTACATCATTTAATTTTTTCTGATTACTGACTTCTGGGTTTCAGAGGCAAGCCTGCATTACATTCTAAATTCTAATTCATCTAGTCTAGAAAGTAATTCATTTCTACTCCAGAGAACATAAAACTGTCGCCACTTCAAATTGTGTTCCACAGGCCTGGATTTACTGGGGAAATCAAGGAGTTGCATCTGCCCTTGCTTCTATCATGCAGAACACCAATTAAATGATGTGATTCTTCATTATGGGACTCTCAGCTAGTCAGTGCACGCCCAAGAACTAAAAAGAGACTCTGATTTAGTTCTACTTAGGAAATGAGAAAGCACATTGTAACTGCTCTATATAACCAAGCAATTTTTAGCCATGCCTTGGATATAAATTGGAGTAGGATTGCCTTAAACTTTCTGCAAGGTAGCAGGACGGTAAATAACTTGTTCAGTCAGAGAACTCAAACTGGAAGAAGAAAAGAAAAATCACTAGTAATTCTGCAGTCCTCAAGGTCCTAATTTGTTTCTCTGACAAAATCACAGGGGATCTTCAAAACATCATTATCACACGTATCAAGCCCCGGGAGTAAACCTACTACTGTTTAAATGGTATGCGAGAAAATACCTTAAAAAAGTATTTGAGTATTGGTCTTTATTGTGCATGGCACCGAACAGAACCTCTAATAGCATGACATCTTAAACACACTTCATTTTTATCTGTGAAATATTGTTGAGACATTTATGATCTTTATTAAGAAAAAGTACCTTTAAAAAAAAAGACAGGAAAAATGTATACTTTTATCTGTACTAGTAAGTAAATACCAGTTTTATATCTGACCTGCATTCCCACATTGCTTAACAATTCAACTCTGCATAGTAAAAACAGAAAATACTTCGTAATTTTTTCTTTGTTTTTCTTTAAATGCCTGTAGAACAACATAAGATCGGATTGGAATTACATTGGATTTAGAGCAACATTTAGATTGGATGTTTGTAAGAATTTCTTCCCTGAAGGAGTAGTGAGGCATTGGCACATGCTGCCCAGGGAGGTGGTGGAGTCACCATTCCTGGAGGAGTTCAAAAAATTTGTAGATGTGGCACTTGGGGACACGGTTTAATGGTCATGGTAGTCTTGGTTGGACATGGTGGTGATGGTTGGACTTGATGATCTTAGAGGCTTTTTCCAACCTTAATGATTCTATAATAGGTCACTGCAGGAGTAGGTGACTGAAGAAGCTTTCCATATGAGTCCCCTACAACTTCCCCTGCCTGCACTGCCTCAGGAAGAACTCCTGCCCCGCAGGGTCATGCACCATCCCGTGGCACCTGCAACTGATCTCCAGGTTCTGTGAATCACCCCCTACTTAGGACTGCCCCCTAAACCTGCCATGCATCTTGCTTATGATCTTGAAAAGGTGTAGCCAGGTCTGCAGGTCTGTGTTCCTGGCAGACCAGGTAAACACCGTGGTAAACCCCCTCCTTACCAGGGACAGTTGTGGTTGTTTTGGAAAATTCCAGCTCTTCATCAAGTTTGAATTCGAAATTGCACAACAGGTTAAAAAGTTACCAGAGAAACACCAGTGAACATGCAGTACAATTGCCTATGGCTCATTTCCTTAAAAATAGGCTAAATAATATATGCAGGTTTTTTGTTTGTTTTTTTTTTTCATTAAATATTTGCCTGGAACACTAGATACTGATAAAACCCTCAGCATGTCATTGGGCTTCCTCTGCCATGACACTAATAAAAATCTTACATTTATGTATATCCAGGGTAAATCAGCTTCTCTTGGGTTAGTAAGGCAAATCTACCCCTTTTTTTTTTTCCCCCACTTTTCTGAAATGAATCAATTAGTGAAAGTATTATTCTACCTAAAATTAATCCATTGAGAACAGAACTAAATCATCGATTCCTGTCATATGAACTACTATCTTGAAATGTCAGATAGTCATCCTGGTAAGATACTGATCACTTGAGTTGGATTCAATCTGAATAAAAATTAGAACCATTTCTGTTCCATTACACGTTCATTGATCAAACCGCCCTTCCACAGAGGCAATTTTTGATGTTCAAAACAAATACAAACCAAAGAATGTTTCCTTTAAGTCTAAAATGTCATAAATAATAAACACATCCTTTCTTTCCTTACTGCCCAGTTTCTGAGATACAAGCTTATATTCTACACTGAATGATTTAATAATTTTATGTTGGTGCCTAGGGAACCAAAGTCTCCTCTGTAAAACCAGTACGTATCGTTTCACATGGTTGGGCAGAATTGGCATCCGAGGCCCAGAACGTGCTGACTCTGTTTACCACAGCATCTCTAACAGTCCATTTCCTCATTTTTCCACTAAGCCTCCCTCCTGGGCTTAAAACCTGAAAGTTGTAAGAAACCCATCCATATATTAGGCATGCGGCCAGATCAGACCTACACAGTACTCTGACTTCTTGGATGCATCAGATGGTACATTATAGTACTGAGGAGTCATCTCCCTCCTGAAGCAATACAGTAAAAGTATCAAAATACTCATCTTAATGATACGATACGTAGATGTGGATTTAGGATTAGCTTCCTAATCAAAACATAAGATCCAGAATAACTCTCTGCTGAAGAGACTGACCCATGCCCCAGGATAAACTAGAGAGCACTATACACCTTTAGACCTGCCTACCTCAAAGGCAGGCAAGGTTTTAGTGGGTATAGGAAGAAATGAAAAGTACAAGGTGGATGAAAGGGCCCCTTTTCTTTTCCTGCAGAGCTCACGGTCACCATCACAATCTCCCCAAACTGGAGGGGAGTGAGGAGGATGGCAATATAAGCATTAACTTAACTATAGGACTGTAAGTGTGGGAGACTAACTGTGCTGAAGTTCTGATCATCAGTTTTGCATTTCTGTGACTCACAATAAACATATTTATCCACTGGCAAAAATAAATAAAGCACTGAATTTTAGGATTTTGGATGATCTCAATGACAGGGAAGAAAAGGAAGATAATCTCTCAGGAATATAAATGGGCCCATGACACGGAAAATGGGATTAGGAAAACACTATGAGAGCCTTTCTGATTAACATTGTGTGTATTATGTGAGACGGCAGAGAGCCCAATGAGATGGGCGCTCCATGAAACTATCTGTGCCATGTCATGAAGCACATCCTGGCTCAGCCTGTGGATGCTTCCACTTAGCCTGTGGCTTTTTTCCTCCTGACCCAGAAGATGTGGAGCAGGTGTCTGAATGGCAAACACAGCACAGTTACATTTCCTCTCGTGCTTGCACGTGGTGCCACACTGCAGGGCTGCTGCTGGCTCTGGCAGTACCTGACAGGAGATGAGGGGCTGCCTCCTGCCCAGGCGCGGGCCAGCACAACGCCAGCGCTGCAGCCACCAGCAAGCCACAAACCCTGGATCCAGAACAGGCTGAGCTGTCCCAAAGTGCAGGGCTCAGTCTGCCCCAGTTTCACAGTCAGGGGAAATCGAGTAAGGCAAATGACAGGTGGGGAGCATGGTAGCTTTTTTGTGTGCATACAACAAATAAACACCTGTTATTCTGATTATAGTAAATGGGTATTTTCTAGCTTGTCAGTGACAAAACATGAAGAAAAATCTTACACGGCAACTGAGAGAATCACTGCCTTGTAGCTTGCTCTTATTCCTCAAACGGGAGATAACTTCTGACTGCTTTCAGACGCAAGTTTATGAATTATACCAATTAACCACAATTTATTACCGATCTGTTTTGTCCTCTGTCTCGTCCATTTTATTTTGTTGACAGAACCATGGGTGCCCATATGAGGAAAGAAAGCCAGTTCAACCCCCAGATAACTCCTTGACCATTTACCAGATTAAGAAAACTATTTACCTTTGCTTTGCTTTCCATCCTTTCTCCTTTCAGTAAAGATAAAGGAATACAAGATGAGAAGGAACAAGCAATAAAACACTACCGAATTCATTTTATTTTCTGATAAAAAAAGAAGACCTGCCTTCCAAGAAAACTCACCCTTATGTCAGAAGAAAGGAGGGAAGACAGATAACTCTACAACAGATTGTGGCACCTCAACTAAGAGAAGACAAGTTTGCTGCTTTGGATCATACTCAGAACCATCCTAGTCACTACTGCTGTGGACTGCATGGCTTTTGCAGCACCTGCTAAGAAAGATGCTCTCCCAAAGACTGCACTGTACCTTGGTCTGGCTGGCTCAGACCAGCAGGTCCTGAAGGACAGAATTCTCCTGGGTCAAGGACCTGCCTTCACCTTAGGAGAACATCAGACTCAGTAAATGCACCTCCTTTTCCACAGAGCAGATTGTTGAGGCAGTCCCTTTTACTGCACCAGTGCCCTCCTACCTGTGAGGAAGTCAGATCTTTCTTATTCTCCTTGACAGGGAGAAAATTAATTTTCTGGCCCCAGTCTTTGTTTCATAACAAAATCTCATAAAAAATAATAATAAATGTTGGTTTCATTATGCAATGCTATTTATAAGTTACAAGGTTCTCTCTTACTTTTCTAGTTATTTCTAGAAAGGCCATGCCAATAAAGAAATCATTTAGGTTCCGATAAGAGCTTGGAAAATAATAGTAAAATTCTGCTCTGATTGAAGTCACTGTAGATATTTTCACTGATCTAACTGGAAATAGCATCCTGTTTACTCCTAACCTGTGACCTCAACAGTGAGCACGTCCTCCTATGTTTCCCCTTATTTTATGAACTCAGAGAAGGTGATTCAGCTTTCCATATCACAAAAGTACTACAAGAACAGATGCAGACTATTTAGGAAACCCTTGGTCTCTCAAGCGTGGTGCTTTCAACCTTGCCCTCCCCAGCGTGGCCTCTTGAAACAGACAGCATATGCTTTTGCACTGCAAAGTTGATGGATTATATGACATGCAACATCTCGACTTGATTTATTGTTTGCTTTTGTCCTCTCAGGAGCACACATATCTCAGCCATATGGTTACATACTAAGGCTAAACTTCAAAATCAAATCTACCACCACCAAAAGAGAGCACATCTCCCTTTACACCACTGCCAAACTCCAGTTCTGTTTGTGTCAAGGCTGAGTTGTGCTTCATGGCTGGCTGAACCATGTCTGGTCAACTTTCATGCCTCCTGTAAGCTTTGGCCTGGCCCAAACAGATGGCTACACTGTCCTAGTCAGTGGGTAAAAGCCAAAAACAGACTTAGAAATGAAAATGTTAAATGGCACACGATCTAGAGATTAATGGACTTTGATACATGCTTATATGTCCCAAAAATTAAATTAATTGCTTCAATGTTTGAAGTGCTACTAAACATTATTCACACTGAATGCCCTTTGCACAACTGAGACTCTTGAAGAAATCTTCTCCACAGCCAGGATATCATTTTAGTGCAAATGAAAACTGGTCCCTCCATTCTGTTTCAGATCCCTTATTACTACTATGCTAAAAATTAATTTCTTATGTTTCTTGTTTACGAGGTGAATCTCCCAAATAAATCAGGTGATGAGAAAACAAAATGGCACATTTTTTGCCATGTTTTGTTTCATTGCCCTTAAAAACTCAGCACTCGTCAACGAGTTACAATAAAATTTGGCACCAAACACACTGCAAAAATATAACTTTTTCACGTGGAGAATGAATTTTGAGATATAACAATTTTCTGACAGTCAGTAAATTAAGGCTTTATGAAGGGACTTTATCCTGTATGCTACACATTCACTGTATCAACTACTCCACAGAGTATCCTACAGAAGTAATTTACTCTAAGAAAAATGTAATCTGCAGCAGGGGAATAAACCACTAATAAACATGATAAGAATTCTATGTGGCTGAGAATTTCTCAAAGAACAAACCGGTTTACAAACTATTAAGAAAGTGCCTGCTACAAGATCAAAACAGATAGGTTTGTGCAGACTGTTAATGTGCCATTGCCTACTTTAGTTCTGTTGTTCAAGAATTTTTTTCTGTTTTTCTTTCCTGGTTTGCTTCATGTAACTATGTATTTTTGATGGAAAAAAAAAAAGAGCTTGAATGTATTTTTTAAGGGTTTCTATTTCAGTTCATTAACAAAGATTACAGATAAGGCTGGTCAACTCCCCCAAAAGGCTGGCTCCCATTTCCTCAAATCGTCCAATATGCTTTGGTTTTGTTTGTTTTTTTTTTTTTTTTTTTTTTGTTGTTGTTGTTGTTGTTGTTTTGTTTTGTTTTTTTGTTTTTTTTTTTAATTAAGGAGACCTCAATAATCAAACCCAGCAAGCTATGTTTTTCTCAAATCTAATTTCTGCTGTGCAGAAATTGAAAAATTAGAAGGAAATCAGAAGATTAGGAAGGAAGTAACTCTCTTAACTCCCATGAATATCCAGTATGGTTTTAAGAGAACTCTCTTAAAAAGTAAAAAAGCAAGATACATTTCTGAAATTCACATAATTAGATAATCGCTAAGAAAACTACACTTGGGAGAAAACAAACAGGAGAACAAACTTGTTGTGATTCCCATGGACATGTTGACAGATTCACTGCTAAAAGTAGGGCATATTCAAACTGGGAATACTTTTAATAGATTTTTTTTTTTACAGCTAAGTCTATCCAAATGCGCAAGACTCTAGGCCAGATATGAACCAGCAAAAACAGAGCAAGAGACCAAAATGCCATGTTGTTTTAATTGACACAACACAAAATCTGGAGCTCAGGTCTGTATATGCAATGTCATCCAATAAAAAGATTAGTATTTCATGAATTAAGGTTAGAATCCTGTTGTGATTTGCTCTGCTACTTCTGCATCGTTAAGATGGAAATCCTAAACTTCCGCTCTTCTGTGTCATATTATAATCAACAGTATCATTGCTTTGATTCTGAAAGAAGTTTCATCTTTCAAAACCAAAGCTATTTCAAAATCATGGTTTTACTTTCAGATCAGGAAATCCACTAAGCAGCCTGTTACGTGGATAAGAAACGATATTCTAAAGCTGGATGTTTTAGCTCTGATGGTTCACAGGAGCTCAAGGAGCAGACAAGGTCCACTATTCCAGGCAGCCTACTGCCTAAAGCTGTAAAACAACTTAAAAAAGCATGGGTGCTTCCACATAGTCTTGCTTGACATTCTGCATAGTCCAAGGAAAAGGAAAGACAGAAGGACTATCAGGAAATGAAGCAGGCCAAGTACATGCTGATGTCCTAAAAAGTTAAGGTGTGCATCCTACCAGCAAATCAGGATGTGCTTCCCCTGAACTGTACAGAGACATCCAAATGGTTCTGCCAGGGTTGGCCTTACTAGCCTAGCAGGGTCAGTGGTAACTCAAAGCTACTTAGTGCTGATGGACCACAGTTGCCTTTGACAGTTACATTCCAGCCTGCCTGGACACTTAAAAATGATCAGTGGTCTCCATGACATGGACATTTCCTTTCCTGCTCCTCCAGAAAACAATGTTGCCTACAATGCCATACTGAACAACAGGCTGAGGTGTGGAGCTGAGCACGTCAAAGCTAGCCACTGCTGCTGTGGCTAAAGCCATCATCTTCCCCTTCAGCTTTCTAACCCAGAAGTCATTCTGCCCCAGAATGGAATTTTAGTGAAAAGAGAAGCAGAAGATAATGCAGATGAGTCTTGGATAGAAATATTTCAGTATTTGTTTTCTTTTTTCATCCAGAAAAACATATTAGAAAAACATCCTTCTCAGTGATTTTTAATTTTCTTTTTTGTAGTTTTACTTTTGCTACCATTTACTTTGCAAGAAAAATCTTCTAATATCTATCTTCCAACTGAACGACAGGAAAATATTATGCCATTTTTCTCAGTTACTAACCATGGGACTTTTCCTGCATATTTTCCAGAGATACTAAGAGAAGCTATTTTTTTTTCCCCGAGTAAAAGAAGAGACAATAACAATATAAAGCCAACAAAAAATACTTGTAACTTCTGCTTACTCTACGAATCCTCACTTTCATATAATTTTGTGGTATGTTTAGCTCTATGTTTTGCTTATGTTTGTGCAGGCCTTTGAAATATTATGCAGCACCACTGAGTGTCAAGTGGAGGAGGCAGAATCTAGGTGGAAGCTCAATAATACTTTTCAACAGCATTTTTATTAAAGGGGCAGTAATGTCTCCTGTTACCCTGTAAAATCTCTAAATGTAAAGGAAAAAACAGACGCTTACTGGTCACTAGAGACTGAGAATGTAATTTGCCCTCAGTATTTTCTATCAGAATGATTGCTCTACATCTTCTTTGTTTGCTCCATCATTTTGCAGACTACTAAAGAGAAGCTTCTTATTTTAGACCACACATTACCTTGCAAAAAAACTCCATGAATGTCAGGAATAAACACTACTGAGAATACAGCCAACACAGCACAATAACTGTCCAAAGGAACAGCCGATATTCTCAATAGAAATGCACTATCCATCTCTGAATTTGACAGACAAGAGTTGAGAACTGTGTATTTCTGATGGAGAGGAAAAATGCAGAAGTTTCATTCAGTTTCTTGTTCGACAGCTGCTTCTGCAAACCCTCCCCAGCTGAAGCACTCCCAGGACTCTGGCATAAATCACAGAGCCCAGCTTGCAGCAGATGTTGGCAGCATAGTATCTCTCTTCACTTAAAGACTTTTCTTTACATAGAAGCTCAGTAATTCAATGACAACTTGATTGTGCAGTAAATGAACTAATACGAACAAACTTACAAAATGGTGAGAATGGCTTCTAAAGACCCTGGGGCAGTTACCACATTTCTAAATCCTTTCTAGCACGTGGGGAGGAAGAAGGGCCCATGACGCCGTGGTGCAGCAGAGGCCATGTGGGACAGTGTGTCCTGGAGACAGGGACCTCCTCGGGGAGGGGGGGGGTGACACTGACTTTTGTAGGTGCTGGCAGCCCCCCAGCCCTAATGAGCTAGACACACACGTGACACCACGTCCCAAAGCACGCTGAAAAAAGACACAGTGATGCTTAACCACACTTGAGGGATGGATTAAGGCCCTTCTTCCACTACTGCCCTTTCATATCAAAGCAGGGCCAAACTTTGGCATCTGAACTGCTTTTGATGGCTCTATAGAGTAGCAAGTGCTACTCCAGCACTCACACAGTCATCTTGTGCTTCCACAATGGCAAGCTTCTTTATAGCAGGACATTTGGGAACATTGCCCAAAGTAGCCCTGACAGAACATACATTTATGCACAGCGATAGGCTGAATCGCAGGGCTGGTTCTGACAGCTGTAGGACAGTTTTATTATGCTACAACTATACCAGAGCCTACAGGAATGAAAATGTGAGCAAGAGAAGATTTACTTTTTCTCCTTTGATATTAAATACTTGGAAATTACGCAATGAAAAAATGCTTGGCTCCTTGCTGTCACTGCCGATGAATGCACACATAAAAATGAAAATCACTGGACCATGCTGTCATTTTTTTCAAAGTACATCAGTGAGTTTGGGATGCGCAAGGAGGAAATAATCATCAGCTTACTGCACTTCACAGCATCTGTTTCCTACCTACAGTGACCTGTACAACCTGTTGAAGTCCACAGGCTGCTCATGGCTCCAGGATTAACCTTCATATGCTCTTTAACTGCAAAAACAATTGAAACAATTGGCTTGTGTGCATACTTTTGTCTTGAAATGGAGGAAAATTTATTTTCACTATTTTTATTTCCCTCTACTAAGGTAGCAGAAGCCTACATAGTTTTATAAATCTAAGCTATGTTTTCACATCTGTCATTTTTGCATATATTTTCATTTAAATCTGCATTTACCTGAATACGTAATTTCCTGTAATGAGATTCTACATAACAATGTGACAGTTATCAGCCATTTCTGCAAAAAATACCCTAGTGGAGGGTGACGGGGTGAACACATCAGACTGACATCACTTGTTATTAATATGCTTTTACTTCTGATTGTTCATCAAAGTAAACACTATACTTTACATTCCCACAATACAATCTAAAAATACTATCTGTCAGTTCAGTTATGAAGGGATTTTTTAAAGAAAAAAAGGACAGCAAACTCAATTTATGTGATGACTAACTGAAGGAAAGTCTGCCAAAGTGAAACACTTTTTTGTCATAGCCCTTACTAAAGCAGCTTTTTTTATTCTATTAATGCAAACTCTAAGATCTGTTATAACCATCTAGTTTGCTACAAGGCTCCAGTATCTTGTGTCACAGTGTCTAGAGAACAGCATTCTACTTGTAAGAGAGAGACCGCTCAGGCAATGTAGTAGCTCCTACTCAAACCAAGGT
>NW_008626112.1:15078-59351 GCF_000691845.1 Merops nubicus
GTTGCACTAGCTACATACAACTACCCACACCTGGCATAGTCTACTGAAGCCAGAGCACTGAAAGTGGGCATGGTGCATACTCTGTACATTGTAAGGTATACAAGATACCATAAGTGTCATCAGCACTGAAAATTGAACAGTCACTGCCAAATGAGTTTGTAGATTCTGATAAACCATGTGAAAATATTTGGTTTGGCCAATTTCATCAAAATATATTTTGTTTCTAGGCTTGCTCAGTACTGAAGTCCACCTGCCAGGATGGTGAAGGCAGGATGGAAATCATAGTTGGTGCTTCTTGTCTGCACCATGGCCAGAACACGCTGTAGTGCAATTGCAGGGTAAAATGGGTTATGTGATTTCATTCCATACATAAAGACTGCTGCGGATCACTACACATGGTAATAAACATTTGTTTACACAAGAATATATGCATATCTAATATATTGTGCCTACTAAACTCACAGTCATTTTTGGGATACACATTTCTGACAGAGTTGTCAGCATTCTGACTCATGGAAAATACTTCTATCTTATTGAATTTGGCAGTGTAGAAACGGTCTAAAAGGACATTGCTGAGCTATTTGACATTACCACAGGTACATAATGCAGTTGAAAATGCCTGCTTCATTTTATATCTTCTTGTCGTGGTTTAACAACAGTCAGCAACAAAGCACCACACGGCCCCTCGCTCATTCCTCCCCCCACACTGGGATGGGGAGAAGAATCATAAGAGGTAAAACCTCAAGGGTTGAAGTAAGGACAGTTTAACAGGACACCACAAGGAAAGAAGAAGCAATGATAATAATACTAATAAAAGAATATATATAGACTAGATAAAGTGAGTGATGCACAGTGCAACCGTTCACCACCCGGGGCCTGATGCTAGCCCGCTCCTGAGCCACGATTCCTCCTCACCCCCAGCCAGCTCCCCCACCTAGACACGGAGCAAGAGGTCACACCGTGTGGCACATCCCCTTGGCTAGTTCAGCTCAGCTCTCCTGGCTGTCTCCCCTCCCAGCTTCTTGGGAAAATCAGCTCTGTCCCAGCTGAACCCAGGACACTTCTAGACAGACTTTAATCTGATTTTCGTACTTATCTCCTGTATTATCAGCTGCATTCATTAAAAATGTATCTCTAGAAATGAGTGACTCTGGTCTTCGTCAGGGGGAGTAATAAGTGCATATTGATAGTACTGCTCCCTTATAAACATTTGTGGGGGTTTAACTCATTCTGCAGAGTACAAGCTTTAAGTACAAATAAAACATTGATCTTGGATTAATTTTGTATGGTAATGAACAAAAATAAAGTAGCAGAAAAGAAAGATAGTCAGCATAAATCAAGACTACTTTTACAACTATTCCTTCTCTGCTATAAGAACCATTTTCTCTAGATTCCTTGGTCCTCCAGTGTCCAATTTAATTCCCTTCCCCTCAAATTTATTTTCCCTCTCATTCTTTTTATACTTTCATGGTGTGAGTACATGTCACAAAAGTGGATGACACAACATCATCCTAGGTGCTGGATTCAAGTGACTCTCAATCCTCAGTCTCTGGACGGAGACTTTCCCAGTTTTCTTTTCCCTTTTCCTTTGTTTTTTTTGTTTTTCTTCATTGACAGAATAAATTTTTATTTTTTGAACTAATATATATATATATATATATATCTAGTCTCAACACTGATTATTGAGAGTGGTGAGGGACTTCAACCTATTTTCCCCTGGAAGGCAAATACCACGTGGGCGTCTCAGCCTCAGTCCTTTTCCCCTAATTAAAGTCACAAACAACCTGACCCGGTGCCCCTTCGGTACCAGTTTGTGACACATACAAGGCTTCAAACATGCTGTTTATTTATTGCCTGCCAAAACAAAATCCAGTGAACCTCACCTGTAACATTCCTTAAGCTCTTCAGGAATTCATGTCTCAGACCTTCTTTTCAGTCCTATTTCAATCTTCCCTACGTGGCTGGAGTATTGTTTGAATGTTTCCTACTGTTGACACTCACAAAAGTCTCAATCCAGAACATGACTTGCAGCCAAACATACTCTTCAACAACACCTGTGAGCATAAAGCCCAATGACTTGGCTCAGGAAAAAAAAAATCCTCTTCCATTTTAATATGATCCAAAAGGCCCTTACAACAAACTGCCCTTTGGAGACTTCAGGCAAGTATAAATGGTAAGCTATGATGAAAAGACAGAATGAACAGCCATTTTTCTTTTTCTAGACAGCAAAAGCCTTTCAATCAGGTTTTCCTTTGTAACTGCTGGTGTGGTCATTTCTTCGGCGATAACGAACTGAGTGACATTCAACCAACGCCAGAATAACCAGGTTTCACTTAGCAGACTGTCAAACAAGGGCACTGATGTCAGGCCCTGGAGTCTGCTTCCCCCACAGCTAGTGTTGGCTCTTCTCACCTGAGAAATAACTTGGGGGAGCCAGCAGGCTTTAGACTGTTATTAAATGCAAAGCCTCTGGTATCTTATGAGCAGCATATTTAAAACATATTTTGTTATTGTCAGATTATGAGTTCTTCACATATTTGTAGACAGGAGATAGATTCTTCCTCGGAGGACATAGGTAAGGCATACAAATGCTTAGACCTAAGCACACATAAAGCCTGACGAAGGACAGCAGAGCATACTTCAGCCTCGCTCCAGAGCAACACCAGGACAGCAGATTTTACGGTATGTAAGACAGCTTTTTTAAAACAAAAGTGGATTATCTCTGCCACTATTGTTTCTCTTACGAGGAAGGAAAGAATGCAAGGTCTTGTGAAATTTTCCATGACAACTCCTAAGTCCCATTTCCAGTGCTGCTCTCCCAGTTGGGGAAGAACTCGCTGGCAGCAAAGGCCAAGTGCTGAGCAGAGGGTGTACTTTCAGTCTCAAACACTGAACCTTATAACATTTGGGGCGTCTGTTTTTGTTACAATCCAAACTCAAAAATTGACTAAATCAAATAAATGTAGAAATATTAAACCATGCAGCTGACTCCCAAGAATGAAATAGTGACGTCAGAGAACTTTTCCCCTTGGTCTTGAAGAGTCTGATCAAAACCCATAGTAGATTTGAAACTGAATCATATTTTTACTGTGCAAAGAGAATTGATTAGCAACATAAAAATAGCACATCAAAACAGTAATTTCTTCTCCATTATGGGAATTGTATCACCCAAAATAAACAACTTCTCCATATCCAGCAGCTGCACGTAAGAGTTATTTCCAAGGCTGACAACTGCCTGCATTATTTACGTAATTTAGAATTATGAAGTATTTATCCTATTAAAAACCAGTGTGTGGTCGAGATCTGGTTTTGCCTGCACGGGTCCAAGGCATTGGCTAGATCAAGATTAATTTTTTTTCTAACGCCAATGGAAAAAATATTACTTTATTGAGTTTCTAGCAAATAATTAATTTACTGAAACTAACAGCTCAGGAAGCATGGGAAATGACAGTTTGATAGCAAGACAAATAAATTGTAAGGGAGGTTTTTTGACAAAAATTTAAACACCTTGCAAATTTCTCATTTTATCTGATCTTCCTTAGTTATCTGTCATTCTTATTATGCTTCTGTGCACTTTTTTTCTGCATGTACAGTATTTATTTTCAAATCAAAACACTCCAACAAAATTAATTAAATGGGTTATTCTAACTGAACTGTATAAGTGTCGATTGGCTAGGTAAGGATATTGCCAGTTTCATATTCAGTGACATATTTTTGCAACCTCCTCCATAATTTGGTAATTTTTTATTTAAAAACAAAACAAAATTTTGGTCTGGCTATTTGATATGAAACATGAGGGAAGTTAGTATTTTGCAATGAAAGTTTAAACTACTATCATGTCAGGAGATACTACAGCTTTAGTATTTACTCTGCTGTATCAAAAACTTCCTATCAAATTTCTGTCAAGCTTGCCTGTTTCCAAATCCAGCCATGTCTCCAGCAACTTTGGAGGAATAGAGAGAAACAAGAGAGGTGATAAACCTAATTTCCTCAACTAATATGCTGCCTAAACTCACCACATACAGAGCACTCATCCTTATTTTCTTAGTTCCTGAAAAGAGGGTAAACCGTAAATCCAACAAAAAACATTTATGGTTTTGCCTACCATCCAAAGTGAATTTTAATTAACTATATATGAGTTTTCCCCTCTGGCTTAAACAAGCTAGGTTAAAAGATGCATCTCCCAAGGAGATATACATATGCATGTATATATGTATGTGTACATATATATGTGCACATACACACTGTACTTTCCTGCATTTTTGAAGAGTTGCAGAGCAGTAACTGTTGAAAGCATAGGCATCTTGCATAATGCACATCCCAACTCTCAAATCATTTAGAGAGAACTGATACAGTATTTGGGACCAGCAGTTCTACTATTTTAGTGGGAAACACCTCTTAAGACACTTTTTCAAAACTGCAGAAACTTTGATAAACTATAGGCTTGGAAGATGCAAAGAAAAATGAGCATACAATTTACAAAATAACAGGGGGCATCTCCATTGCTAGGTATATTTGCAAAATCATGTTCACTACCTCTGAACTCCACCATCTGCATTTCGATACCACACGTTCAGACATAAAACTTAAATTTGGTCCAGTGAGAGCAGTCTTATTTCAAACTGGTGAGCCACATGCTAGCCTTATTTAAACATAAGAAGGCTCAACATGTCTGAAATATTTTCATGTACACACATGAAAATTATTAAAACTTGTATAAGACTAAATGTCAATGTCTTCATGGTTAAGTGACACACATTATCTAAGGTTTATTTCTATAATTTCATTTCCCTCTAGTCCCTGCTCATTTTGCATTCTGAAGGAGAGAAGGGCAGTTTTTCAGCTGACCTAATGAAAACACTGCCACGACAAATGAGAAACCAACCTGTGTGCAGTGGAGTCCAGCTGGAGAGAATGCTAATTCTCTGCCTCAATACCGCCTTCAAAGAGATTATTCAAGCTTCTCTCTGACATGGAACACAGTGAGCAGCCAGCAAATGCAAGAGATGAAAATAACCTTTATCTGTTTTAACAAAAAGGTGAACTAAAAAAAGCAGTCAGTCATGCCCTGAATGTTTACTATTAGCAATAAACAAAGTGACTTTCTTTAGTGCTTATTCAGTAACTTTCACCAATAGGTTTGTTCCTGTGGACTGGAATTATTAAATCGGTATAATTTATCTACATGAGGGAAAAGAAGGAATAAAATACGCAAGACTCATTTATAAGCTAGACTGCAATCTAGCAGACACCTCAGAAATCCAGAAAACAGATTTAAACTACAATTTTGCATATGTAAACCGCACACACCGAAGTTCTGAACTTACTGTCCTTGTAAAGTGAGTGATTTACAGAATGCAGGTATCAAATATTCCAAAAGCATTGGGGTAACTGAGATGAAAAACTGTGGCTCAGTCTCCATCTATCAAAGAGGTGTGAATGGACCATAGTCAGCAAATGAATCAAAAGACTAAACATAATGAAAACCTTGTTAGGTTGACAAAATGCACCACTGGAGAAATTATTTAAGATTTCTGAATTTTCACCTGTAGAAAAATAAAGTACCAAAATAAGGCACAGCAAGTAACCACGAATGCACTAACTTGCTCATGAATGGTTGTCTTAATGTATTTTAAACTCGCAGTAATTAGTGACATAGATAAGTCAATATACTTTGTCTTAGTCTAATTAAATTTTTTAGAAGTTCTTAATGAAAGCAGGCTGATGGTATCTGCTGTGGACATATTCATAAATAAAATCAGGACTGTAGTGCATTCTGAGTGAAGCAGTACATCAGCCAGTAATAATCAAACCTGGCAGTGCCTTACATGACTTATGAGTACATAATGGTATTAATATCAAGCTTTCTTATAGTGCTTTCTATCAGCAATATAAAAGCACTTTAGAAAAACAGAAGCATCAGTATTTCCATTTTACATTTTGGGAAGTCAGACACAAAAATGATGTGACAGGGTTGAGCATTGAGAAAAGACAAATGCCATCTGGATGCAGTGAGGATTTTCTGTAGTTATAGGCAATTATTCATCAAATTTTCTAAGTATTTGATCTCTTGTTAGAAAACAAAAGCATAAAACTAATTTAAAAAACAAGATTTGAAGTATTTAACAGCACAGACAATTTAACGGAAAATTTAAATACGCATCAGCATCTGCAAGTAGGACTTCCAAAATTATACTTGCATTGCTTTGGTCATGATCAATTAAACCATAAATACTCAAAATTATAAAAATTGTGCTACAATTACACTGAACACTCTTGTGGCATCCTGCGGCACAGAAATGTGTTGTGCACCTGGAAACATGGGCAGATTAGATTTCTAGTGAGATTTTAAAACTTTATCTCTAGGAGTGTTATTTGGAGCAGTAAAACTGTGATGCATTACTTTCAGCATAGTAACTTGGGGCTTCGAGTCACAGTGAGAGAAGGCCCCAGTTTTGTCATGACATAGAATAGGATTGCCACTGATTATGCTGGCAAAGATACTTATTCTTTAGCATGGATTTTAGAACTCATTTAAGTGATTTTTTCTTTTCCATTTTATTTAAATTTCTCTGGTATCTTTCCTACTTTAATTAAAACTAAAACCAAGCACATCTTACAGAAAGCAGAAAGATTTTAAAGGCTTTGTACACACACAAGCACAGCGTGTTCAAGAGAAACCACACCCATGAAGCGTACACCTTTGTCATTCAATACCATGACAGCAAAGAGCAGCTGTCATTGCAACATGAAGGTAGATCTATACAATAGTTGTCAGGAGTTGCTTTTGCTGTGAACAGCATTCAGACTATTCAAAATATCTGGAAAATGGTAAATAAAATGGCAACTTATGTGCCACTGACCACAGCATAACATTTTTTTTAGACCATGAATATCTATATATTTCCTAACAGGTGGATTGTCCTTAAGAAGAAAACAAACAAATTTCAAACTGAAAGACATAGTCTGGAAAGGAGATAGAGGAATAAAGAACACCAAATACAGAGCTTCATTTGATGGGTGATCTGTAAATTAACAAAGCCAAGTCCTTTCAAATGTGATTTATTAATGAGCAGTGTTTAAATTTTATTTTGACTAATGCAAAAGATATCCACACATGAGGAATTCTAAAATGGCAATCTGATCATGGAAAGAAGCACCAAGGAATGGTGGAGCAGAATAGAAAGCATGTCACCTTCTTTCAGTATAACTAGACAAACAAAATGGATTTGGAAATGTCTCCTGAAGGTCATCAGATTGGAACTGTTTCATACTAACTGCTGATGAAAATGGAGACTGCAGCATTTGGAGATGTGCCACACAGAAGTTTCCAACATGTAGTTAATGCTGGCAGTTTTCTTCCCACAAGTAATTTGTTTTATTTTAACAGCTTACACCTTTTGGTCCCTTGTCCATATCTGAGAAATTTCATGTTGCTGTGGTTTAACCCCAGCCAGCAACTAAGCACAATCCAGCCACTAATTCACTCCCCCTCTGGTGGGAAAGGGGAGAGAATTAGAAGGGTAAAAGTGAGAAAATACTTGGTTTGAGACAAAGACAGTTTAATAAGTGAATCAAAGTCTGTGCACACAAGCAAAGTAAACCAAGGAATTCACTTGATACTTCCCATGGGAAGTACTGGGGAGATGGGAAGATAGCCAGTGTTCAGGCATCTCCAGGATAGCAGGCCCCAGTTACAGGTAATGGTTACTTGGGAAGACAAATACCATCACTCCAAATGTCCCCTCCTTCATTGTTCTTCCCCCAGCTTTATATCACTGAGCATGACATCATAGGCTCTGGGCAATCCCTTTGGTCTGCTGGGGCCAGCTGTCCCAGTTGTGTCCCCTCCCAACTTGTGCACCCCCAGCCTACTTGCTGGTGGGGTGGTGCGAGAGGCAGAAAAGGTCTTGACTCTGTCTAAGCACTGCTCAGAAATAATGAAAACATCTCTGTGCTACCAACAGTTTCCAGCACAAATCCAAAACACAGCCCCATACCAGCTGCTATGAAAAAAAATTATCCAAATCAGAATCAGCACACGTCTAATTTTTACTTCACTGTCATGAAACAGGAAGACGACCTAGCTGTACTTGTCTCTGTAGACTACAGTGACCAGGTTTGCTAAATCCTTTTCATCAAACAGGCATTAAGAATCTGTTGCTGGAGCTGCAAATTTAAGCCAGTGTCTGCCCCTTCTGAGAACTGAATCTTAAAGCAGGACACTCCTGTGACAATCCTACTAGAAAGAATAGGTTTTTAGACATCTAAAATTGCTGAAGTCATTTAAGTATCTGACGGGAAAAAAACACACCAGCATTGCACAGGACACCTTTCAAGGGCAGAAATGAAAGCAACATTTACGGATTGTGCAGACACAGCAGTCCCACAAAAAATTTCAATGAAGTCTTAGTACCTACAGCAAAGGATTTAGAAAACCTGCATAGTCCAACTTACTCTTAAATGTATTAAATCAAACCCCAGAAACACAGTTCTTCTTACAGTCTTGGAAACACGGTATATCAAATGGTTTAGGAGACTGCCAACCTCTCTCATCAGCCAGACACAGGTGGTGAACTCCGTATCTCAGCTGTATTTAACGTCCTTTCCTCAGGGCACGCAACGCTTGGTGCTGCTATGGGTGTTAGAAAAATGCTGAAACAATTCATCTGGCAACTGCTGTTAACTGTCCCCCAGAATGCTCCTCTGACACAAAGGACATAATGCTTCACCTGTGGTTCCTCAGGATAGATTCCCTTCCTCGAGGCATCCTGCCATGTCATACGGTATGCTCCTGTTTCTGTACGTTTCTGGAGTTTATTTCTCCAGACCATTCCTATGCTCTGTCACCCTAGAAACCATAACCATATGTGATGGGGCTGTGGTCCAAGTTCACTGATTTCACATTCTGTATTACAATGAGAAGTACACAAAGCCTTTAAAACACCCTAAATGGACAACTTGTTCACCAGTGTATTCCCACAAAATACTTTCCAATCCAAGACCAATACTAACGAAGAGTTCTTAAAACAATTTTGTCCTCGGTATCTTCAGCCTCACAATCACTAATGTCAGACAGCATTACTAGTCATTACTTATCCCTCGTTATTTTTTCCCGCAGTGGTATATGTCACTTAGTTCTACCAGGTTGTTGTGCCCCAGTTTCAAAGGTGATAATTTTTAATCTGTTTTAGTTTGATGATTTATAGTTCCCTGTGACTCCCTTCTTGTTAGAAGAATAGATATTTGGGGTCCAGCTTACTGTTTGTTCTATCTATTTATTTTTACTATGCAACTTGCTATTAGTTATCTTCATAGCTTTATATTAGCATTAGGTCACCTCTGTTTTGCCTAAATAGAAGAGGTATTGAACCAAGTGCTTTGATATTTACTAAATGTTCTTTTTACATTATTCATGTGTGTTGTGGTTTGAGGCTTGGAGGGGGGGTGTGCCCTTCCAGCCCCTGGGAGGCCCCCGGGTGGAGGTGAACCATGTCTTCCCTCCCCTTCTGTCACACACTCTGATAAGAGGCAGGAAGTGGGTGCTAACTCTACTCCTGCCCTGCGGCTCTGAGGTCGAGGTGTGCTTCGCTCTGTGGAACCTTGGAACTATTTCTGAGGGTTTTGTATATTTTGTTTTATTTTTTTGTTCTTACCTCCCTTTTTCGTTTTCTGTTCCTTGTTAAACAATATACTTTATTTTTTTCATTTAACTCCCAATCAGTTTTCAAAGTCTCTCTCTCTCTCTCTCTGGGGGGGGGGGAAGGCGAGTACGAGTACATAGTTCTGTTCTCTGTGGGTCCTGCCCTGAACCCCTTTTTACATGGAACCAGAACAATGTGTAACTGTCAAAGCATCAATAGTGACTGTTGTGGTTTAGGCCCAGCTGGCAACTGAGCATCATGCAGCCACTCCCTCACTCTCACTCTTCCTCTACCCACCTCTGGTGGGATGGGAAGGAGAATCTCGAGAAAAGGTAAAACGCTGGGGGTTGAGATAAGGAGAGTTTAAAAGAACAACACAAAGGGAGAAGAAACAACAATAATAACAATAATACTAATGAAATACTACATAAAGCAAGTGATGTACAACAGAAAAGCTCACTACCCAGAACCACCTGCCTGAGCTGGGTGCGCCTCCTCCAGCCCCCTGACGTCAGTGTGGGATCAAATGCCCCATGGGCTGTCTCAGTTCAGCTGTTCATGCTGTGCCTCCCCCCAGCTTCTTGGGAAAACGAACCCTAGGGTAGCCAAACCCAGGACAGAGGTAGAAAACATTCCTGCACCTACATGAAAAAAGCTACAAGACACACTGCACAGTGAAAAGGTGAAAACTGTTTTCTAGGTAGATGATTTACATTTTGGATGTGTCAAGCTGGACGTACAACATGTTTCTAGGATGATGTGGAACACTGCTGGTTTGCTTCACCCTGTAGTAGTTTTGGTGTTATCCATGACAGACGCAGCACTGGAGAGATGTCTGAACCATCCCATGAGCTGTGTATGGCTGAAAAGCCATAGATGGGCCACTCTTACAGTAACAGGAAGACCAGATGCAGTGGAGTGGGGAATCCTGTTTCCAGTCAATGGTAAAGCAACACAAAAGCTCCTTGAGGAAAACGCCCTTTGGCCTTTTCATGTCAGCAGAACTAGATTTCATCACCCAAAAATGATCCTAAAATGTCATTCCAGTTCATTCATAAGACACACTTGAATACAGGTCACGTAAATAATCTCCCTCACTTCCACAGATCTGTATCTTTCAGAAAGAGCTAACAAAAGTAACAGGTCTACAAAGGCCCATTCTACCCAGCTCCCTCTTCATTTACTTTCTCAGCTCTTTAGGACCAGAAGTTGCTGACTGCTTCTCTCTTAAGACACAGTAAAACTGATAGTAATTCTTCCTTACATATCTACACAGGGACACACTACATTAACATTATGTCATGGCATGGTCCCTTCCTCTGCCACTTTCAGTGACTGAAAAATTCACCTGTTTCTCTTCTCATTCATGATGAAGACCTTGAATGCTGTGAACAAGCACTTTCAAGCACATAACAAGATAGTACTGCTGTCCCTGTGCTCCTGGGAAGACATTTTTTTTTCCTGCATGAGGCAGCAAGCTGCAGTGGGACCTAGTTTTTAAGAAGCAGTAAATAAGTCTGATCGTGGTAAGCAGAGATGAGGCAAAAAGCTTCATTTTCTAATGGACACTGAGGTAATTAGGCAGGAGAGCAGGATGAAAAACAGCCAGCCTGTTTTGAAGAGGGAGGTAACATTCAATTGATGCAGCAGGAGAGGAAGTGTAGAAAGGTGGCACGAGACACACTGTAAGTCAAAAGTTGCTTTGGGCAGGGCTGGGATGGGGCCAAAAGGGACCACAGGGGAGTGCTTAGTCTCATTAGAAATACTCAAAAGCAGTGATATACTGAAATCTTGTTGTCCTTATTACTGCCTGCATTATTTGCAGTATCTGACTGAAAAGCAACCCTGTCAGTTATCATACCAACAGTATTGGTGTCTGCTAATTATATAGCCAGATCTTTTCCATGGTGTACGTCAGCCTTCACCACTAATTAGCACATTATCTGTTATCCCCCCAACACTTAAATATGAATGAGACCACATGACTTCCTAGGATCTACATCATCCAACTGATGACATTTAAACATTTGATCTAAATGCCTAAATTTAAACATCCAAGCATGTTCTTTAGGTTACCACTTCCATTTGCACTGTAGTAGATTAAGTTCCACCATACGAAACAGCCCCACAGAACATCCAGCTTTCCATCTGGCACTCTGCTGTTGAACTTGCTCATAATTTACTCTGTCCCCAAATTTGATTCTACATAAAACAAGAGTTAAGGGCCCTTCACTGGCATCAAAAGTGCTCAGGAGTTTTCTTCGTGTTCCTGGCAAGCCTGTGAAGATGATGGCAACTTCATACAAGTTTACTCTTTCTTTCTGGTAATAAAGGGTTTGTACTATTCTAAAAAGCCTGTCTCAAAGCATAAATTACTGACTTCTTGACTCCTGGCTGAGAGATAAGGGCTATTTCTGTTAAATCAGACTGTAATTCTAAGAAAGGTAAGAGATAAAATGAGGATTAAATGTTCAAAAGCCAGTTACCCTGCCACATCTACAATTTTAGTTACAGGTCTGAACCTACTCTCAAGACAGAATCCCTTTGCTTAAAGTCAGATTTCTCACAATTCATACTCCATTCTGTTTGTGTGAAATTTGCTTGGGGAATTTCACAGTATTACCTGGAAATACATTTGCATTGCCATGTTGCAGCTCTACATATTCCCATAGAAGAAATGCATACCCTCCTTGTTTGAGAAGATAGAGCAGGGATTCGCGTATTCTTTTAAAAGGACTATTTTTGACATAAGGACACGCCTTCAAAACTGGGAGCCACACGCTCCCACACTTGAGCTTACATCATAGTATGCAGGGAAGTCCTCTGAGGGGCAGAAAAAACTCGACTCCATTGAGTTGAAAGACAGCCTGGTCACTCTTCCTGTTCTTGGGTGAGTGCTCTACAGAAAAAGACAAGTACCCCATCCTCTGAATGTATCTTCAGAAGGAACCGTAGCTGAGACCATGCTGCAGTTTGCCACGGGTCTGCTCTTAGATAGATGCACAAGACATTAATTCTCTGAGTATAAGCAGCAGACTGATCTCTTCAGAAGACTTAGGTAAAACAATACTTAAAGTAAGATTCACCTCATCTAATTACAGCACTTCACAGACAGGTCCAAGTTACAAGAACAACTACTCTGTGTAGGCTCTTTCCATAAAGAGTGGAGAGAGACAGGCACCTTCAGGTTGTGATTTACACATTAGATACATATCTGGCTGCTAAGAACAGGATGGTTTGAAGATGGAAAACAGCTAAAATTCTGACTGTATTAGAAGCCTCCAATAAAAGTAGTCAATGCCAGAGGTTTCGTGGGGATTTAGACTCACATACCTAAGGTTAGCCCAAGTCCTATCTTAGGCAAACCTCTCATTTTGATCTTTTCTTTTGCCTATTTCTCAAGGCAATTTAAAAGAATAAAAATAAAATAAAATTAATTAAAACAGTTTGTTACATATGTAGTAAGCACCCTGTGCTTTGGCTCTCTAAGTCCTAACCCTATGCTCAGCTTTTAAAGTTTTGAGGACAAACACCAGAACCGAAAAAATGTTATTCTGCCTGCTATATGTTTCCGCTTTACTGCTAAATTAATATTTATTATTCCACAAAAATAGTTCCAAAATGCAACCACCCATTTTAAATTGTTCTTTAGGAGTTATGAATAATGATAGCTACAAAATACACTAATAACTTATGGTCAAAAGCCAGCAAGGTGGAATCACAGTATAATTCAGAGTATAACTGTAAGAGACAGTAAAACTTTAACAGCATATCAGGTAGGACTTCAAATAAAAAAAATAATTATTTTCTGGCCACCTGCATCTTCCTCAACTTTTCCTACATCAACTTTCTTCAGACATCCTATCACATACTAAAAAGTCTTGGAAAAGTATGTTCTTATTCAACTATAAAATAATAACTCCCTCTACACTGAACCATATATGCAACACTGACAAATTATGACTGGCTCAAAGATTCCAGAGCAGGAATCCATGAATAGCTCCTATGCATGAATTATTAATCCTTTTCTTTTTTCCAGTTCAGAAATCAATCTGATTGCATACTTGTGGACTGAAACAGCAGAATGCATACTCCACATTAGTTATTTGTCTCTCAAAACCTGATATATGAATGCCTAATACTGATACCTAGCGAGTCAGTAATGAAAATATGAATTTTAATTAGCTCAGCTAGGACAGTTTTATTCAGTGCAAGAAAACGACTGTTTTTACAAAATTATCTCCACAAAAGAACAATAGTTCAATAAGCAGAACTTACCTTCCCCTCTAAACTGCTTTGAGAGGTTGTTCAATTTCCTTTTCTGTCGCTTGCTGTTCAGTTGAATGAGTTACAGATTTATAAAGTCAGAATTAGAATTCCTCAAGAAAGTAAAGTATTAAAACTGTGCAAAGATGAGGACTGAAAGGGTGAGATACAACATGGCTCTCACTTAAATGTTGCTGCCTAAAAAAGCTAGACGTTAGGTTAGTCATCTGCACTGTTGAACATTTGAAGGAATGGCTCCTTTTTGGGGGAGCCTCCTTCTCACTGTCAACTACAGAGAAAGCACAGACCAGTAGTTTAACTGGACACACACCTTTAGATCACTTAGTGTAGCTTAAATGTCTAGGTAAGTCACTGGTTGTCACTAGAATCTTGGGCTTTTTCTGATCTGTTTTTCATTTTAACTGCACCAGTTCAGCAGTGCAGATCATTGTGAGGGCTTCCAAACACTAAAATCAGCATGAGCCAGAGGACCAGAAAACCCAGCTCAGAACAAGGAGGATGCCAGATCTTCTCTTTTGATGGCAGAGCAGATTTATATCAGAAGAAATAAAATTGCCTCTCACAGTACAAGGGATGCCATTATTCTCTCAGTGCTTTTCTGGAACAGAAATCCTTTTTGCCTGTGCAAGTTGAGAACTCAATGAGTCATGTTTCCATTTAGAAGTAAAAAAGTCTTCTTAAAGTAATTTCTAATCATTACATTTTCTGATGTTTATTTTAGCTAATTAACATTATGAAACAATATTTCATGGCAAAATTATATTCATCCAACTTCCATGATTTTACTTGATTGTATTCACTGATATAAGTATTTACACTATATTATTACTATTTTCCAGGCAAAAAGAAGTTGTTATCTCTACTTTACAGTTCCAGAAAAGAAACTGCAGTTTCCGTTTGAGATGCTGGAGCAGGTCCAGAGAAGGGCAATGAGGCTGCTGAGATGGCTGGAAAACTTGCCTTATGGAGACTGGCTGAGGGACCTGGGGTTGTTTAGTCTGGAGCAGAAGAGACTGAGACCTTATTGTTCTTCACAACTACCTAAAAGTAGGTTGTAGTGAGGCTGGTGTTGGTCTCTTCTCCCAAATTACTAATGATAGGACAAGAGGAAATGACCTTAAGTTGCACCAGGGGAGGTTTTGATTGGATATTAGGAAGAATTTCTTCACTGAGAGAGTGGTTAGGCACTGGAACAGGCTACCCAGAGAGGTGGAGGAGTCATCATCCCTGGAGGTGTTCAAAAAACATGTAGATGTAGCACTTGAGGCTGCGTACTAGTGATTAGGGAAATGTTGGGATGAAGGTTGGACTTGATGACCCTTGAGGTCCTTTCCAACCATAGCGATTCTATGATTCTAAAAATCACCAATATCAGACATAGAAATCACAACTATTATATATTTGAAAATAGACCTTGGACCTTTAGGTGAGCAAATTTATTAAACCTACACTGAAGAACGTAAGGGAGTTCAAGACATGGAACAAACCGCCCAAGTGAACACGGTAGAGGCAAAAAGTGGCAACAGCAAGATTCCTCACAGACCACAGCTGAATGGGAACTGCCAACATCCTGCATCTGTATTACAGGGCTTGAAGTGCAATCCCTGTGCCTGCTCTGAGGGTGGGCTTCTGTCAGAATCCTAAACATAGACAACTCACGAGCAGAGGAGAACGAAGAGGTGGTGGGGGTCAAGCAGTGCTATGAGGGCTTGGAAAGCAAGCCGTACAGCTGCTCTAACAAGCTTAACTGAGAAACATTATGTACTTGACTAGTATACAGGTTGTCTTCAAGACAGTCAAAGACTAATAATTCTATAAAAGACATTGATGTGGCTATCCAAATCACAGAATCACAGATTTTAGGTTGGAAGGGACCTCTAAAGGTCATCTAGTCCAACCCTGCAGTAAGCAGGGACATCAACAACTAGATTAAGTTGCTAAATGTACCACTTAAAGACAGATATACTCAACTGAAAACACTTGTTGTTTACATCTACATACTTATCTTATGGGAAAAGTAATTAAGCAGTTTAAAAAGCACAGCACCCAAGACACAGGCAGGTCATGCATGACACAGAACATAAAGAACTGATCCAAACATACATACAGGAGAAACATAGTTCAGATGTGAGGCTGCTAGACAGCTAGGCCCCATTGAGCAGCTCTTCAGCTGTGGGGACACAGCGTCAATCTACCAGCTTCTTCTAGATAAAGAAGCTTTTGTGACAGATCCCATGACAAACCCAGTTACATTGCTGGCCAAAGCTGAACAAGGAAGATCTGGGATCACAAACAAAGCGTGGACTGGCTGACCACAGCTAGTAAAGGCACAGCACAGCAGAGTACCAGCAGTGGAGCATGGCCCCAGCATGGCCCGCGGTGGCCAGGAGGACAGCAGGGCCAGCTGGAAAGACAGGCTCTGGAAGGCATAGCCAGGAAAACAGTACTTGAAACTCTGCAAACAAGCTCATCTCCACCACAGCGAGTGCCAAAACCAGATGTCAAATTGCAAATGGCAGCTAAAGCTGACTCCCTCTGAACCCATCAATTCAGGCAGACTCTGTTGTTTGTCTTTAAAATCTGTGGAAACATAGCTCCCTCTGAAGTCCCCATAGCTCCCTCCAAAGTCCACATACTCCACGTAGTAAAATGAGGGGAGAAATAACGAAGACTTTGCTGAATCTGCACCACAAACACTTTGCTTTCTTTAAAATCTGAGAAGCAGAAAAACAGGAAAAAGATGACAAAGCCAACAATGGAGTCAGCAGCCCCAGAAAGGTTGCTGAAGCAGCTTTGTAGATCCAGTGTCAGATGCTTAGCAAGCATGATAGCATCCCATTTCAAAATACTGAAAGCCTATGGAATAAGTAGCGTCTTGGGAATGGTACTCTACACAATGCACTGTACAGCAAGGCAGTTTGTTCCAGAAATTGCTCTTTTCCCAAAGAAGGACCAAAACAAGATACTCTAGCTTCAGTATTGTGACTCTTCAGCAAGGAACACCAAGCAATAAACACAGGGTATTTTCCTGAGCCTAAGGGAACTCAATAAAACATGTATAGGTACTGCCACTGACATAAACCTCCAGTTTCTCAGTTCCAGCATGGAATTATCTACCTGTTCTAATCTCCATTTCATTCAAAACCTTCCCAGGTGAGAAAGCCAAGGAAGAGAACTCCCTCTATTCCCAGGAGTGTAGCCTCCCCTCCACAGCCCTCAGTTCCTTTCACAGAGAAACACAACTGCCAACCAAACTCATCCTCAGTCATGTGTCACCCCTGCTCCCACAAACCCTGTGCTGTCTTCCACTGTTGGAATCTGGATTTAGTAATTTCCTCCATCAACAAACTTTAGAGTATATTGACTCTACTTTGAAGTGCCAGAGGGCAACCAAGAGTGCCTGGGGAGCAGCACACCCATCGCTCCTGTCTGAGCAAGTGACCATACATGAGGGACGATATCCCTGGAGGAAAGATTCTAGTTTTTAACCCCAGTAGGGAATTTAGCCTTCTCAATTTGGTTCTGAGGCTCCCCTTAATTAATGGTTTCCTTAAATTCACAGGCTCTGCTATTTTTCATGCCACTATGTGAGTGGGAAAATGTAAGGTAGCAAAGAATCTGGTTCCGCATAAAATCCACATCAAATTGCTGGGGAGGAAGGTCATTACACAAAGCCCTTATACCACTGAAAAAGCATACTCTGTTTGCTTCATTCTGGAATACTGCAAAGGCAATCAATTAATAATATATGAAAAAGCACTGACTGATTTTCAGAACAATTGATTAATTACAAAAATGTCTACAGTGATTGAGTATATAATCTCCACAGCATCTGCTGTACTTAAAAGATAGCAATGGAGCATGTTTCCCTCACCACTACCTGAGTGGTGTTTGAGTGGAACTTTAATTAGTTAAATAGTAAGTTACCTAATTTTAGCATTTACTTCCAGACAAGATAAGATACATATGAATGATTTTTCCATTCCTGTGCATGTTACTAAAATTAAATTGAATGCAGTTTAGGAAACTCTGTGTCATTTTCATATCCCTTACCAAGCCCTGAGGCATATACCAAAAGTAAACAGGGTAAAAAAATTATTTTGTTTTGAAAAAAAAGAAAAATTTTTCAATTGATCATGACTTCATATTTAGTGAAGTCTTAATTTTAAACTATACTAGACTGGTTTAAAACAGTAATTAGTTCTAAATAAAACCTAACAGCCTTACTGAACATAAAGTAATGACATTATTACTTCAGGTCACAAACTGAATTGTGAAGATTAGCACAGCTAACTAGTAATTTGAGCGACAATAATGTGAGAGACAACCCATTTCAGAAAGAATGTTATTCTGTCATTAACTTTTTTATTATACAAGCAAAAATATATGACAGCTGATACTAAACAAAAGAAAAAAAGGTGCTGTATTTATGTTAGCATTGTGGTTTAGCTTCTCTTAGTAAACAAATATGTAAGCACACTTTGCAGGCTTTTTTCATGTGTATATTATGTGCATTTATACACAATATTTAATCTGAGACACCTGATATTTACCTTGGTTTGGTAGCTGCCTTTTGTCCATTCAACACAAGAAATTGATGATATACTACTCTGTTATAAGGACTTCTTACAGTATTGCCCATTTATTAATTTTTAAAACTCTACTCTATAACAGCTTTACCAGATAACACAAAGTCTAATACTGACATTCTTAGCCAAACAAAACCTCAATCATTACTAGTCGACCTTTTCTTAAGAAAATATGGAACATTCCAAAAAGCACAGTAAGAAAAAAAATTTTAGAAGAGCTAAGACTATTGCAAAAATAACATTTTAACTTTATTCTTTTCATTGCAAAATACTACTCCACAAAATTAAAAATTCAAACCTCAAAGAACTCTAATTAAGTTCTCTGAATTATCTGAATTTCTTTTAAAAGTGTTTCTTCAGGGGCCTGAAACTCTAGATTTCAACCAGCAGAATTTACATGCTAATAAACTCACATAAAAAGAACAGATTAAAAAGCAAACTGACTTTAATGGCTCCGAAAAACTCGGTGTTTAGTATCTAATTCACCTTATTTTTTCCTTTAAAATGCCAATTTACTGACAAGGTAATTGTAATAAAACACTATATTTTTACACATACTGAATTTCTTGTATTTAATATGCTTATCTCCTTACAAATCGTAGCACTACATTACTGCATTTTCAATATGATTTCAAAGTACTCCAGAAATAAAGTTAAAAAGTCTCACATGAAAACTAGCCAAGTTTTGCCATGTGAAGAAATGACTAGAAGAATTTTACCATGTAGATCTGTTCACCTTATATCTAAAATTTAAAAAAATATAAAGTACATCCAAAACAATACCTTAAGTACAAGTACCAGCAACCTCATATACACAGAGAAAAGCGGTGAGAAAGTGTTTTAACAGGTCACACTGAAAAAATTCTGATCATCTTCTTTTGTGAAATCACATTTCAAATCTCAATAAACACACAACATAAAGAAAGTTAAAAAAAGCCAGTGAGCAAAGATTATTGGTAAAGCACGAGTATTTCTTACTGCTAGTGCCAGTAGTCATATGTCATTTTGCATTAACTTAAATTTTCACTCTAAAAGAAAGAGAAGGAAAGCCAATGAGAAGGGTGGCAATGAAGCTGCAGACTGTGGTTAAAGCATCTGTCGGTGTCAAAACACTCAGACCTCCCAAACCCAAGTCGGTGAATATTCTTGAAGCACCAAGGCAAGGCGCTGGATAACACCACACAGAGCAGGACAAAACCCCAACATTTAGCATGCTCTGGCTTAAAATCTAGAGTTGCATTCTGCTGCTGAGCTCGCTCTCTGGACAGCGAGCCAAACGCAGCTCTCACCCCTGAGGTACGCTGTGCAAGCAGAAGTGTCTCCTTACACCGTGTTGCTCTGAATCACTGGAGTAAATTCAGGCCAAGCTACACAGCACGACAGAATGGACTAATCAACCTAAAACAAAGCCATCCCTGGCACCAGCAGCTCATAATTTATGAACATGTGACTAACATGAACATAGTAATATCTTTGTTCTCAGTCTGATGCAGTTATCAAAGAAGATTCAGCGCAGAAAACATAAAAACATGTTCAAGTAGAAAACGCTTCATGGGCTTTAGCTGAACAGAAACTTCAGAGTGGAGTTTCTCATTTAAGAACTTATCAGTATTAAACAGAATACAGTTCAAACTGTTACCACTGCTCTGAACCCCAGAACCATACTGAACTTGTTTTGAAATACATGGAACTACACATTTATTTGACTTCTATAATAATATCAACTTAGGAAATAGGCGAAGTGGGACTGCATACTTACACTGTTGTGATTTTAACCATTCCAGGAAGAAAATGTAAATATTGTCTTTTCTTTGGGAAAGAAATTTAAAATTCAAAATGAAACAATCAGCCAGACCTGATTTGTGACATCACAGTATCAAAATCTTCCATCATGACTCTGCTTCAGTAATCTGTAGGGCCCACTTAGAAAGTGTAACCCATCTGTAGCTCAGCTTTTTGTTTCAGAAGGGAGAACGCTCCAGTGGTCTGGTGAAAGCTGTTCTTCACACATTCCCAAGCAGAAGAGCAGCCCAGTGACCTGCACTCTCCACCACCGGCCCCCAGGAAGGTGGAACATGGCAGAGTGGCACCCCTCGTCCACAGAAAAGAGTTCCACACTTTACTTGCTACACTCATTCCTCTATGATGAAAAATGAACCTGGGTCTGCTGCCTACCTGCTGAAATTTATTGAAAGTATTAGTTTATGAAGAGGTAGTATCAGGCAATACAAATTAACATATGTCCTGGAATGTTTACCACGGAAGTACACTGCCCTAAAAAAGGACCATTAATGAGAATACAAAACGGAGTGGGAAGTGTCATCCAAGAAGAGATCTTTTTTTCCACCCTTGTGCTCTCAGTTTCTAAAAATATTTCTGCCAACATACTGTTTTGTATCAGATATCAACTGAAGACATTTGAGGACACTGTCTTTAGTGTTCATGCCTCGTGGTTATAAAATTAACCTCAGACACATTATTCCGAATATGGAAAGATTGAAATTTTTAAACCTAACATGAGAAATGTCCATCTAGCGCTTGGAGCTGTGTTTTACCTAAGGAACATTTTGCATCCTATTTGTGCCCTAGGAATTGAATTTTATTATTTTCAACAGAATTAAGATATTTTTACTGGGGGGAAAAAAAAAAGACTATATGAAATTTTTGTGCTGAAATAGATCTGGTGTGCAATATCAGTATGCAAGAATCTATACTCGCATTTATTTTCAGTCTACCATTACAGAAACACTGTTTTAAATGGCCATAGAATTAATATTTATTTTTCATTTAATACATTCACACTGAATGGTTCCTGAGTGTTCAAAGTAAATTAAACACATTTATTTTCCTGTACTTACAATTGTGAATTTTAAATGCAGCAGGCATTTAAAAAAAAAAAAAAAAAATTTAATGGGCAAAGAGGGAATTTAGGAACAAAAATAGCAATATTTTAGCAAGTGAAAAGTTCCAACATTCTACTACAGAGTTACAAGCCCAACCAAATCTGTCTAAAAGATCCCTCCAGACTTGCACAATTTTGGAATGATTTGCAAATATGTACAGAAACACCCACACATCAATGAAAGTGTATTTTCAGCTTTCTGGGCAGACTTTCCCTGCTGCACACTGCACTTGGAGTGACAACTGTCACTCCAAAGGCCTTGCTGCATACTTTCAGCTTAATAAAAATTCTGAATTAAGAGAACAGAGTAAGTAATATTTTGGAATATTTAAGCACATTTATCACCCACTCTCAACAACTGAGTTTCTTAAGCACCCTCTGGGCTGTTTCCAGTCATTTCTTGTTCTAAATGACACTGCCCAGTCCCCCTCCCTTCTGACAACAGTGGGGAGCAAAGACTATCACTCAGCCAACTTGGGCTAAACTGGGGTGATGTGAATACTGTTATCATGCATCTCCACTTTGTGTAGTTTGAGAGACATGATAACAAAACATAAGGGTAAAAAAAAGGAAGTTGAATTCCCCTGACCTAGTGCTTTTTTAAATACCTGAGTCTGACTCAGACACACTCACTTTGTATTCAGAGAGAGATAGGTTAAATGAATCATTATGTACATACATCTAGTCCTGCTCCTGAATTATTAACTCAGACACAAATATCTACCTTACAGATGCCTGAATTGGGTTAGATGAATGACAGCAAAGTATTTAAGAAAGCATTCTGAGGGATCATGAAAACGTCCCAGATTTCCCTGCACTTCCCGAGGCCTGAGCATGGAACTGCAGAGGCACAAAGCTGCCAGCAGCAAGGGAAAACCAGCAGAAATGGCTCCGTATTGTGGACACTGTCCACATTTCCTCAGCTTCTACCAAAAATAAAACCCTTTGCACTTGAGATGCAGCCGATGCACCTCTTTGTTAAGAGGAAAGTGAAATCAGCTAAGTGATCTAGTTATGGAAAGAAATCTCTGTGTAATTACTGAAGTAACCTTTTCTCACTTTCCCAGTTAGACACAGTAGAAATACTTCACAACATTTCCAAGGAATTAACACAATTTGTCTCTGAACTGTTTACAGAATATTATTCTCAAGGGATTACATTTAATAAACAGGGCTATGTCTAAAAGGAAAGGGAACACAGATAAAATGAAAGCAAACAAGTTCTTCTTTATATTTTGAAGGTACTTGACAGTGCAGTGCAGCTCTCTAGCAATCAAGCATATGAAGAGATTTGATTAGCATGGAAAGCTGGAGGTCAGTGAAGACTGAAGAAGATATTTTTATTCATTGAAGTGAAATCATAACAGTGCAACATAAGAGTAACTTGATTTGGATTCATGTAGCTTACTTAGTAATTCTTTACTGCACAATGCTTTTCCTTCCTCATTAGATTACTGAATTAGGTACTTCAGCTCTCGGGGAGTCTAATGTTCACCCAAGAACTCAGGTGAAATTTATGAATTCACATGATTCTGTTTTGAAAACTTGCCCAGAGCTGCTACAACTAATTGTTAACCGTAGCATCATGCCAAGAACAACACTTTAAAGAACATGAGTTAGAGGCTTTGTCTAGCTACTGTGAAATGAACTACTTATATTCTGGTATTTGCTGTGTCATACTAATTGTACTATGCTGAGGATGTTGCACACTGTCACTGTTTGTTTAACTACTGGAAAATTGCCAACAGAAAGAAAAATAGGAAATTGTTTTAATGAAGTGGTTTTCTGAACAATCTTGGAGGAAAATTCTCTTTCCATATGACTCTTGAGCAGCACCTCTATCTAACACTTCATCTGTATACTTCTGTAGCTTCTAACATCTAATGATCTTGGAGAATTTGCTGGTATTTATTACACTTCATGGCAATTTTGTAAGGAAAGAAAACAACCTTATCACTCTTGGACAAACAATGGAAATGTTGTAAACTATGATAACGTTATAACATACTAAAAAATATTCCAGTAAAAAAAAAAAAGTATGTTATGTGGGGTTAGTTGTTTGGTTTTTTTTCTCCACATAGCATAGTTTACAATAATTCTTTTATATATAGGTTCATGCTTCTGAGAAATCATAAGTTTTCCAAGCCTGATCTTCTGTTTGGACTAACACTAGCACAATTCTGAGTTTAGTTCTTCTGTCCGCATGTCTCAGCTACTTGGCAACATGCTACTATTTTAATTTTCTCTGCCCATATAAACCTAAAATATATTCTGGAAAGCCACATATGTATGCCAGGGTCAGAAAGAGAGATTTCTGGTGATGCAGAATGTAGTTAATGGCAATAAACCACAAGTTATCCTTTTATCTTCCTGCAACAGCAAAACAAAGCAATGACAGTACTCCTAGAACATGCACTTGAAAAAGATTCTGTGACCAAAAATTCCATAGTAATACAGTTTAGTTTGATTTTAGTTTGATCTGATGTATAATACATACCATAAACCATCATCAGTAATTCTTGCATTAGGTCTAATAATTTTTAATAACACTGAATCATAGCTTTTATTAGAAGTTTCATCTCGGTTAAGATTAATCTAAGAGTAAATAATCCTCATCTTAAAAAGATAGTTTTTACTGTATTTTTACTGCAATTTTTTGCATTTGCAAATTCCAGCTTTATCGTCCTGCTAAAGGGTTCCCTAACAGTAGCACTTCCCAGTGCTGGTATTTAAAATCTTTGATTGAGTGACCTCTGACCTCTTCTTTACAAATAAAATAAATTGAGCTCCTTAAGTCAGTCACTGCAAGACCATGTCATTCACTAGACCATGAAGCTTTCTCGTCATGAGCTCTGTGCCTTCTTTCAGCTGTTTTGCCATTGTGAAAAAAGTGAAGAAATGGCAAACCACCGGTCTTTCCAAACCAAATTTCTTTTGCTTTTGAATATGTGTGAAAAAAACTAAAACAAAATACCCACATAATTTTCTACTAAAATTAACATCTATTATTTAATATGATAGACAAAGGAATTCAGAGACTTGTCATACAGTATATGTTACAGAAGTAGCCCATATAAATACCATTCATGTTATCACAGACAAATCTACCACCTCTACAGCAAGTGCTCCTGCCTATGAGGTGCTCCAAAACAAATCTCCCAACTCTCATGCTTATTTAAAGGCTTGGAAAACCACAGTGCAATTACATCTATCTATCTCCTTCCAGTGGCTGTTAAATTCTTTAATTTCTGAATGAGCTTCCTAATTCTTTATGTATAATTTCTGAAATTATTCAGGAATCAGACACAGGCGCAAGATGTAGTATTTCCCCATGATGTTTTAAAGCATAGACCAAAAGACTACCAAAAGACAGGCAAAATTTACAGCACTCAAAACACTCATGATGTAGAAAGTAAAGCATTAACTAACCCACAATCAGTGAATATTTAGACAAGCTTAACTTCAACAAATGTCTATGTGAAAAATGAATTAGAGGCAAAACAATTAGTCAACATAAAAGAGAAACCTGCCAGCTGATCAAAGGACATATATATGCAAGGAGGTTTCAGATCTTCATCCTAGTAAATCACAATATACAGGGAGATTTTAAAATATATTTTAAAAAGGGAAAAAAAAAAAAAAAAAAAAAAGGAAGACATGTTACACAAAAGTTGGGACTTCTGTTTGCCTTCTTCTTGCCCAAAAGAATTATTTTACATTAGAGTAAGCTTCCTGAAAGTTGCAGAACTTTAGCAATAAATATGATACTTCTTCTGTTGGCATTTTTTTCTAACATATACTAAAATTAATCATTACATAGAAGCAAATATACTGTTCATGTTCTGCTTTTTGCCAATTTTTGCTATTACTGCTGCTAACACCAGTTCAAACAACTCCTGAAACTGAGGAAAAAACAAACAAACAAACAAAAAACAACAACCACCAAACTGCTAAGATGCAAAGTACATTTCTGATTTGGGTGAGTGAGAGACGATTATTCGGTGACTAGCAGTAGGAATCAATTCCAGTAACAAGAAAAAAAAAATTACTCAGGTGTGCATCATGGGGGTTTTTTTCTTCAAGATGAAGTATTCTACAAGATGAATGTATTTGCTTCAGAGGCTAATTCCTACATAACTAACCTAGACAGAGAGCAATGGAAATAAACAGAAAGTAGTTCCAATCCAGCATGTCTCACTGCTTCTACTGGCCTGCAAATCTCTTGTTAATAATAGTCTGCTGTCAGTTTATTAAACAACCACGTGTAAATCTCACCATCTGCAGTAAGTGCAGGATATGCATGGAATAGACATTCCAGAAGTGTCCAGCTTCAGGCTGAGGATCTGCACTTAAACTGTCTTCCCCCTATGCTTTGTTCTAAACATTGAACAAACTTCACCTTCACTGCAAAACAAATAATTGCTTTTAATACTATTAACAGTTCTGAAGGAATGGTCTGCATACTTCAATTAAACTTGAAAAAGAATACTGATGGACTGCCATTTGAGCTCAAACAGCAGTAAGAGTCTACAAGTCAAACCTACCCAATGAGGGGATATACTTTCCAGGCACCAATCTGCTTAACCAGATCTTCAAAACTTTCTTGTTAGGGTGAAATAACTAAAAATTATGTAACTGGCTAACCCCCATCAGTGTTACAGGTAGCCCGATGACTTCAAAATGGATCCACCAACAACCTGTGAAAATTTTTCTCTACTTGGGGAAAGTATTAAATGTCTCAGCCAACTTCCATCTTTTTTCCCCTAATTGTAAAATATATTTATCCAAGTTCTGGTCAAAAGAAAATAGAACCAAGACACTAGGATAATATCAAGGGATTAATCACAGCCTCTTTCATGACCTTGAAGAAACAAAGTAGAAAAATCTTGAATAACAGAATCACTGAGGTTGGAAAATATCCTTAAGTTCATCGAGTCCAATCATAAACCTAACGCTGTCAAATCTAAACCATGTCACTAAGCACCACATCTACAGCTTTCTTAAATTTACCTCCAGGGATAGTGATTCAGCCACTTCCCTGGGCAGCCTGTTCCAATGCTTGACAACCATTTTGGTGAAAAAATGTTTTCCTAATATTCAATCTAAAACTCCCCTGGCACAACTGGAGGCTGTTTCTTTCATGCTATCACTTGTTAGCTTGGGAGAAGAGACTTGACATCCACCTTCCTTCAACCTCCTTTCAGACAGTTGTAGAGAGTGATAACATCTCCCTCCTTTCCAATTTGCACAACTCAACTCGAAGCCTTCCAGGTTACTCTGCTTTCGTGACTAAATCTTTTGTAAAAGAGACTTGGCTTCAAGTTACACTGAAAAAGTAATTTTACACACACAGTGCAATTTTGAAATCAAATTACTTTATTATTTTTGAAAAAAAAAAAACATAGTGTCCCTCTGATTTCCTTGTTGATTAACTTTTTTTTTTTATTAAGTACGAGGTGTTGAAGGTAGACAACCAACATTTATGACGTTTTGATTAAAATCATATGAATATATACTCACACATACACACACTCTTCCTGTTTAACAGTGCCCATTAAATAATTTAACTTCTGTAATAACTTTAGGATTACCACTATTTAATTAATAATGACATTTCAACACAGAACACATCGTATTTATTCTCTGTCATGAAAATCCTAAGGCTCTTTCATTTAATAGATTTATGGAGCATTAAATGCCATTAATGGAGCTCTCTTTAGCTGAAGAAAAAGAATCACGTTTCCAGAGGATTACCAAACTTTAAATTCTATTAAATCAACAAAAGCATTAGTCATGTTCATCTACCTATCTCTCATCCTTTCCTAATTTTTTTTTTTGTCATGTGATGAAATTCCTCATTTACCATTCATTTCCAAAAGCAACATAAATTACACTGTTGTGGGCACATTAAGTCATCATAATATTTACTTTCTGAATGTTGCTTTATTAATGAGCACTGTACGCTCATATGGAGCCAAAATTAAATCATTTTTGCAGCTGTCAATGTGTCACACAATTCTATAGCACAGATAAATTCATAATCACTTTGCTGATTGTCAGCAAAACTACAATGGACAGTATTATCACTGCTGGCAAACAATGTCAGAGTCCTCTGAGAGTCAGGCCGTGCCATGACTGCCGCACGCAACACGCTGGCAAATCCTGTTTCTAGAAGGGTTAACTACTACTCCCATGCCTTTCATTCTATAAAGCATCCTACTAAAGAATGAAGGCCACATAAAAAATGAGATAATTGGCAATTATAGTGTTGGGAGATTGTAAGTGGTTCAGCCATTACTGGGCTTCATCCAACTCTGAAAGAAATCACTGAAACATCCCCCGATGATGCAGACTGTAAATAAAGCCCTTTAAAAAAATCCTGTTGAAGCATAAGCCTGTAGTTGCATTCTGTATTTTACACATTTATAACTACTAAGAACAGTGAATTGCTACCACTTACCAGTTTTACTTTTAGCATGCAGCCCTATGAAGTACTTAATTAGGTAATCTTACGTTCCACTTTACTATGACATTTAGCTCTGCAGAGACAATAATAAATGGTACGCAAATTAAATGCACAGCAAGGCTGAAGTATTTTATGACACTTTTCAGTTCGAAAGACAAAAGAAACATCACCCAGTCCACATAATAATCAAATATTGTCACTCCAACAATAAATCAGGACATTTCAGACAACTGGTGATAAAATTAGCAGGAACTAATACACCAAAAACATCCATTGCTGTTGCCTGTGTCATATCTTATGCTCTTTGTCTTTCACATCTTCCAATATCTGTTGTTAGCAAATACCTTATTTTAGGGGGTCATCAGAGATTCTGCACGTGTTTTAAATGCTAGTGCTTTGGCTTGGAATAAATATTGCATTCTGAAGGATTTCCCCGGGACCAAAAAGCATTTTTTTTCTATGGTACCATTTACGTTAGGCCTTGCTGAGTAGCCTTTGTTCAAACATATGCTTCAAGGTCATAGCTTTAGAAAATCTTTTTACGCTAAGAAAGTGGAAAAGTTGGTGTGACCTACTTTACAATACTTGTACGCTGACACTGCTTTCAAATGAGCATCTAATTCATAAGATTAATGACACAGCTGAACAGTTTAATGGGATATGGGAATTATTTACCCTGAACTGAATGGGGGAAAAAAAAAAAAACAAACAGCCCCGCCCACACTCCACAGATACACGAAGGAAAGGTGTGTGCTACCAGGTGAGGGAGGTGAGGCGAACGGACAAAGCCTGGAACCCTGTTCCAGGTTCAATTTTAGCACCCCCACCATTTTTCTTAGGCATAATTTTGCAGACAAATAGATTTGCTTCCTCCTTAATATTAGCATATGATACCAAGACCTCTTTGTGGCCCTGTCCACATCACTACAGTTCTTATCCTGAACTGAAGATGAAGACAAAACAAAAGTGTTAGTTTATGGCAAAATCAACACCAATCTGCTGTGGCTGAAAGACATCCTTTCGTAAGAAGGCAACGCTTTGATTTTATGGTACCACTTCTAAAATTACTTCTGTGATTTCTGCAAAATTATAATTGCAGCATATTTACACTCTCTAGGTGCATGTTGACAGTAGCATCAGTGTAGCCGCATGGGAGAAACTGCGGGTTAATTGCTCAAGAATTTGCCCAGAAGCCCAGACACACTTTGCCATTATTGTTGAGCCCCATTCTCCTACACTGCCTTCTTAGCAATTAACATAATTAAGTGAGTTTAAAGTTAGTTCATGCATGTTTACAAATGCTAATAATAACGCTTCTGATGGTGGAATAGGCACCTACTGTTATACACCTATATTGTCCTGACTTTCCGTGTGATTTAGTTTGCTTTGAAATGTTTTCTCTAAACTAGGATGACAACTTCCTAAATCGACAGGATTGCCACCTGTCGCTCTCTAGGAGCCATACATTTCCAGGACAGCAAGCCCTAGGCAATGAATGACTGACTTTGAAATAAATTAGTGAATTAGAGAATCAAATGGTTAAAAAAACAAACAAACAAACAAGCAAACAAACAAACAAAACAAACAAAACAAAACAAAACAAAACAAAACAAAACTAAACCCAAGAAACTAAAGTGGAATTAAATGATCAAGAGCAACCTTATTTTATTCACAAATATATGTATAAATCTCATGACCAGCATGTGGGCAATGAGCTATGCTCCCTTTCAGTTGCAGAATATTAAGGATGCTTGATGCACTCTGGAACTGTGCTGAGAAAAGAGATGTGGTCCATACAGACCAGAAAGTGACCACTCCTTTGTCTTCATAGACTGAGATGTGCCATTTTGCCTTCACTACAAACGCGAAGCGCACACTTGGCCATCCATCATACCAAATTTAAACACTAAAAGTCACATGACCAGTATAGTTTTGTCTACTCATATATATTCTGCTCCCCCATTTGCCCTTGAATACAGTCTCTTAAATAACTATCACATCTTTTTCCTACAGGACTGCCCTTAAGGCATTCCCTTATATGCGCTGCGGTTCCCCAGGTATTGTAACTCCACCGCTCATCTCAGTTTGTCAACACAACTGTTGGTGTGACCTGGATTTTGATTTTTCTGCATGCTTTAATACCAAAATTCACTACATGTCATGGCTCTGTAAACCAGTTTGGTAGTGCCACTGAGTAATTAAAAAGGTGAACGGGTCAGAGGCATAGGGGCAATTCAGAAATCTTCCTCAAAAGCCCCTCCTCCTCTTCAGTCAGAAACAGAGTTCTGCTCTTCCCTGGAGGATCTACCATGAGAAACATGGACTGCTGGCACAGAGTGAACCCACAGAGTCACTACAAATTTCTTCAGCTTCAGGACAAAGTCCCATATAGAAGTGTGATTCTGCTATTCTGTAGAATAATAGAATAATAACAGAATAATAATATAATAGAATAACTGCTTGAAAACGTCCCATGGGACAGGGCTCTAGATGGTAAGGGGGCCCAAGCAAGCTGGCTAATATTCAAGCACCTTTTTCTCCAGGCTCAAGATCAGAGCATCCCAAAGAGTAAGAAATCAAGTAAGAGAGCTAGGAGACCTGCATAGTTGGGCAGGGAGCTAATGAATAAACTTAAGTGGAAGAAGGAAGCATACAGGACATGGAAGGAGGGGCTGACCGCTTGGGAAGAACACAAAGAGGCTGTCAGCGGATGAGGGGATGCAACAAGGAAAGCTAAGGCCTCCTAAGAACTAAACCTGTCAAGGGAGGTCAAGGACAATAAGAAAGGTTTTTTCAAGTACATTGGAGGTAAAAGGAAGCCTAGAAGAAATGTGGGCCCGCTGCTAAATGAAGTGGGTGCCCTGGTGACAGAGGATAGAGAGAAGGCAGAGTTACTGAATGCCACCTCTGCCTCAGTCCTTACTGTTAAGGCCAGCTCCCAGGGGTTCCAGACCTATAAGACCATAGAGGAAATCTGGAAGAAGAAAGATTTAGTCTTAGTTGAAGAGGACTGGGTTAGAGAGCAGTTAAGCAAACTGAACATCCACAAGTCTATGGGCCCTGATGGGATGAACCCACGAGTGCTGAGAGAAATGGCAGAGGTTATTGCTAGGCTACTCTCCATAACCTTTGAGAGTTCCTGAAGAACAGGAGAGGTGCCTCAGGACTGGAGGAAGGCCAATGTCATCCCAATCTTCAAAAAGGGCAAGAATGAGGACCTGAGTAACTATAGGCTGGTCAGCCTTACCTCCATTCCTGGAAAGGTGATGAACAGCTTGTTCTTGCCATCATCTCAAAGCATGTTGAGGAAAGGAGGCTTATCACAAGTAGTCAACATGGATTCAACAAAGGGAAGTCATGCTTGCCTAATCTGATAGCCTTTTATGATGGCACAACTAGATGGACAGATGAGGGGAGGGCAGTGGATGTGATATACCTCAACTTCAGCACAGCTTTCCATACGGTCTCCCATGGTATCCTCACAGCCAAGCTTGAGAAGTGCGTCTTGGATGGTTGTGTGGTGAGATGGATTGGAAACTGGCTGAAGGACAGAGCACAGAGAGTTGTGGTCAGTGGAGCAGAGTCTAGTCGGATGCCTGTGGCTAGTGGTGTTCCCCAGGGGTCAGTACTGGGCCCAGCACTATTCGATATATTAATCAATGACCTGGACAAAGGGCTGGAGTGTACCCTCAGCAAGTTTGCTGATGATACAAATCTAGGAAGAGTGGCTGACACGCCAGAAGGCTGTGTTGCCATTCAGCGAGACCTGGACAGGCTGGAAAGCTGGGTGGGGAGAAATTTAACGAAGTTCAACAAGGGCAAGTGTAAAGTACTGCATCTGAGGAAGAACAACCCCATGTATCAGTACAGGTTGGAGGCAGATCTGTTGGAGAGTAGCTCTGGGGAATAAGATCTAGGAGTCATGGTGGACAAGAGGATGACCGTAAGCCAACAATGTGCCCTCGTGGCCAAGAAGGCCAACGGCATCCTGGGATGGATTAAGAAGAGAATGGCCAGCAGGTCGAGGGTGGTTCTCCTCCCCCCCTACTCTGCACTGGTGAGGCCCCACCTGGAGTACTGCATCCAGTTCTGGGCACCACAGTTCAAGAAAAACAGGGAGCTACTGGAGACAGTCCAGTGCAGAGCCACTAAGATGATTAAGGGAGTAGAACATCTCCCTTATGAGGAAAGGCTGAGAGAACTGGGTCTCTTTAGCCTGGAGAAAAGGAGACTGACAGATGAACTCACTAATGTCTATAAATATGTAAAGACCGAGTGTCGGGAGGACAGAGCCAGGCTCTTTTCAGTGACATCCAGTTACAGGACAAGGGGCAATAGGTGCAAGCTTGATCATAGGAGGTTCTGGGCAAACATAAGGAAAAACTTTTTCACGATGAGGGTGACAGAGCACTGGAACAGGCTGCCCAGAGAGGTTGTGGAGTCTCCTTCTCTGGAGACATTCAAAACCCGCCTGGACGCCTTCCTGTGTGACCTGATCTAGGTGATCCTGCTCTAGCAGGGGGGTTGGACCAGGTGATGTTTAGAGGTCCCTTCCAAGCCCTAATGTTCTGTGATGATGTGATAAGACTCAGTCTCTGATAAAAGTTTTCCAGAGTAAAAGACAAGAAACATTAATATATTCTTCAGAGGGATGGGAAAGGAATACTTGATAAAGTAAGACTTTCCAGACCTTCAGATACATGTATCACTTCTCCAAAACCTCTGGCTAATCAATACAATACTCAGCAGTTCTTTAACCTTCGTATATCCCTGAAGTTACTCTACATTATTATAGCTATGTCTACACTAGGAAATTAAAGATGCCCTGAACTATATTATCTGACACAGAGGTGAACTGGTATTGAATAACTCATATCCACACTACCACAATCCTTTTTACAGCAGAGCTGATCAGCCACAAACTCTCTCCTGGGAAACAGTTAGGGACTATACTAACTCCTGAACCAAGCTCATGATTGCTGCTCCATGTCTCAGCAAGCCCTTCTAACAAGTTAGCAGGATAGGAAACTGAGTTCCCATGCAAAAGAATATTGCTTCTCACTCTTTGATTAGTGTAGTACAGATACAACACAAGTGTCCCAGAGAGCTCCAACAAGAAGTATCAAAACTGAATATTATTTCTACACACTTAAACACTGGAAAGAACAAGTATTTCAGAAATCATGCAATTAATAGCTCCTCATTCTGAGCTGATCATTCTACCAGCTGAGCATTGGTAGCACTTAAGAGTTTTAAGTATCTAGATACTATTTGTGCAAATTACTTCTTTTTTTTTCCCCATTTAAAACCACAGCTTTTTGTTTGGCTTCTCAGACCTTTGTCTAATCTCATAATTCAAATATAATCTCATAATATTCAAATATTCATCTTGCTGTGTTCATCAGAGAAACAGGGCACAGAATTTCAGGTTCACATCAAGTGTAACCACACAGAATTCAAGATGCTTTTCTTTACCCATAAAGCCCATTATAATTTTGACCTTTATCTCCCCAATGTGACCTCAGCATATAGATGCTGAGTTTTTGCAAGACCCAGCTTGCCTCAGTACAGTCAGTACACTTAAAAAGGGAGATGCTGTTGGTGACAGTGCTGAGACTTCATTAAAGCTCTACAGCATCTGGAAAGAATAAGCATGAAAGTTTCATACAAAGAGCCTACAATGGCAATATGAATCCTTAGCTCACATGAAAAAGAAGCTAACATTTGAATTACTAAGTGCAATGGCTTTACAAATAAAGAACATTATCAACTACGAACTATACATCTGGATGCTCGCCTCTCCTCCCCCCCAAATAAAAGTCTCTGTGCTGCCTACACTCCATTCTCATATGTATTATTCCAAGGTACAATAGATCATTCTCTGGTTCCAGCCTAGCCTCTCTGTTGACATTAACTTCCATCCACAGCCACATCTTTACAAAAGAATAATTTTTTAATTACAAAATGTCACTTCAAGTACACCAGCCCTTTTGATCTTTCCAAAGCAAAACCCAAAAATATTATGGAAAGGAGAATCACTAAGGAATAAAGCTATGCTTTCAGTTGTGAGCAAAGCAAAATAAAGATTTTGAGGTAATGGTTGAAGTACTTTCCTTCAGCTTTAACCTGGCTTATGCACCAAACTGTGCAGACTCACTACTCTCTACTGGAAAGGACTGCACAGGCTGCTAAGAGCTGGCATGTGCAATGGACACACTGTCATCTTCCATGTAAATTCAGACAGCACTTAAATAGATTCAACTATAAAACAAAACTCAGGTATTTCAAATAAGAACAGACTGTCTGTGTTTTTTCTGTAAGTCTTTTAGTGTAAGAGTACATTTACATTGCTATTGAACAAAGTGAAAGGCCCTGCATCAGACACTGTTAGAACCTTGCTCTACATAGGAATTAATCAAATCAAAACTAGGCAACATTTCATAGAGTTATGAATCACAGAATGGGTTGGGTTGGAAGTGACCTTAAAGACCATCTAGTTCCAACCCCCTTGTCACAGGCAGGGACACCTCCCACAAGAGCAGGTTGCTCAAAGCCCCATCCAACCTGGTCTTGAACACATTCAGTGATGGAGCATCCACAGCTTCCCCGGGCAATGGGGAAGACATTCAAAAGATCAGTATTATGCTGCTAGTGTCATGAAGTTATACCATATTTTAAAATATATTAAATTTAGTACAATATTTGGTTTTATTAAAGATAAACTTGACTGACTTACTGTCAGCTGGCTTAACATGGCATTTCTTCCCAAAACATTTAATTTGGTCTTGGATGGAGGAATATGATATTCCACCACACACTGTGACTCATATACCTGACCAGAATGCACCAGAATAACTCGTCTCCTTTTATAACAAGTAGCATATTGAGTCACTTACAATCGATTTAACTGTATCTCCTGCCTTACTGCTCCTCTGGAATGATCTTCTTGAGCAGTCATTTTTACTAGCAGCGTCACAAGGGCAATGAGAGAGAAAAAAAAGGAGTAATATCCCATGGATACTGGTCCAGTATTTGAAACATTGATTATATGAAATTAAACTACAAAATGCATCTTATGCAACACCAACAATAACACAAAACCAACCTTGCCTGCTAAAATCTTGAACAGCCAGCAGAACTCTATGAAACCAAACCATTTATTTAAATAGCTAGCTATTTTTCTGCATTAAAGGTTTGGCCCAAATCTTAGCTACAATGGAGCTAAATGCACTAATGGCCCAGTGGGTACAGAATCAATGTTTCTCTTAAATGAGAAGGCAGATAATGTTGCAGAACATTTACATGTAACTGAGATATTAATCTATATAATTACTCATTTCTCCATTTCCATGGCAACCATTAGAGAATAGGTTTCACCCCAAAGAAATTTTTCTTTCTCAGTAGTACTGGAAAGCTGCCACTGGAGCAGCATTAATTATTTGTTGCCCAGAGCACAGGAAATTTGGGGACGGGTATAACAACACTCTAACCTCCAGAAAGGCTGAGGCCATCTATACCAGAGGGGAACGTCAGGCAGAGCACATAGCCTGGAGTATATAACCCCACATTCCCTTTCACTTCCTCTCCCCCAGAAAATCCCACGAGTGGACACAGGGCCACACAATTTTGATTCCTTTCACATGAATGAAACTATCATAGTAAGGAGTCAACAAATCTAAAAAAAAATGGAAGTGATTCCATATGAGAAAAACCTGGCATCACCTGGCAGGAGCCTGCAGCCCCTCATCCAGAGGCCACTTGTGGTGGGGCTGCTTAGGGGAGTCAAGGGCTGCTCCACTTCAGCCTGGCCAGTCAGCCAGGACTGAGCAGCCTGGAGCTGCCAGGGTTACCCTCACAAATAACACCACTCCTTCCACCTACTGGAATTTTTCCTTCGTCCTTCCTCACATTATTCATCAATACTTTATTAGCTTCATGATTTTTGTATCATAACAGCCTAGCTTAGCAGCCTCATCTATTCCACCTGAAATACATGGAAAAACAAACTCCTATTAATTTGGGAGAGAAGACTGAAACTGTGCTTAACAAAGCATCTAAGAATTTCAAAAGATTATGTGTCCCAAAACTGCATTTATAATACTATGAAATGCATTAGGCCATCGTATTTTGTTTGGTTTTTTTTTGCAGTAATCACTATATACAGGAGCTGACAGAAGTCACACAGCTTATGAAACAGAAAATTTATGAGGCATCAGGTTTACTTGGCAGTACTTAGGAATGACTCAAGCAGCATACTATACACACATAGGGTGCTTAAAAAAAAAAAAAACACACACAAAAAAACCAAACAACCAACAACAAAAAAAAAACCACACAACACACAACAACCCTGTTTTTTGCAAACACATGGTTTTGGTGCATTTGAAGGAGTCGAGACTTACACAAATACAAAACAACTGTACTTCCAAGATGAAAAGCTGTCATTCAAATCTAAGATTACTTTAGAGTAGACAAGCTGCTCCTAGGAAGTTTCCCAGGAATATGCCCTATGCTTTACTACAGCAAAATGTAGATCCCACAGGCATCTTCTTTAAGGACAACCCACCCAGTGCCCCTTCTCCTGAAACACCTCCCAGATTTCATCCAATCTCTTGAAAGCTTTCCCATAGCCTCTCACAGCCTGAATTACCAGCAAGGCAAGAAGCAGGTCTGAGCTATCTACTGATGTCTGCCAGCACATCAAACAAAACAAGTAACAATTCTGTTTTGTTGATCTCAGGTTAAACGTTTCCCAAAGGAAACAGGAAAAAACTGCTTCATCAGATACTCTACAAGGAAGGCTGGCAGACAGGGCTACTTATGAAAGCCAGTTGTGACACTTGCATCTGGCAGAGCAGTATTTAACAAAGCAGCACAGTCTGCAATCTCTCACATTCTGAGGCAGAGCAGCAGCTTTCATTATGAAACAGAAATCATAACTACCAGTCATAATGATTCTCAGACTGAAGAGGAAACAGGCACGGCAGTAACATGAGCTTTTCATCTATAATCATATTATTCTATTAAAAAAGAAAGTAAATGATAAATTAATAAAGGATCATTTTCCACAACTGTTCAAAACAGCAGGACAGCTCAAAGCAGGGCTTGCCATCATGCTGACACATTCGCTTTCACTAGGAAGCATGTGTATTTTAATCTCTTGCCATTCATGTGTGATGAAAACCACCACATTTCTGTCCATTAGTGTGCGTAACCAGTACACTACTGCTGCAACATCGAACCTCTAGGAACTGAAATAACTTCTAGCTTAACAATAGGACAAAACAATAATTTTATAACAAGCATGAAGTGATAACTTGGATACACAAACTTACATTTAAACGTTGTAGTGGTAGTCAGTAAATATTAGCACTACTCATTATAGGTATTTATCTACCAAATAATGCAATCACTAGAATTCTCTTGTAAAGCATTTCACCTGGTTGGGAAGGTCACCATCTCTGCTAGTTGCATCCACAACAGGAAAAGGAAAAAAAAAAAAAAAAACAATAAATAAAAAAAAATGCAAACAAGAAAAGAAGTCCAACTATACAAATACAAAACAACACTGCTGCCTGAAGACCTTACATTGGTTTAGAACATTAACTGGTTTTAGAACAGGTAAATTAAGTTATCTGTGTTTGTTTGCTCTCCATGCTGGAATACAGGATTACCATTCTAATAGAAGATCAGAAATCTTTTCCTCTTTCATAATCTTCAGATTTCTTTTTCCCTACTCAACCAAGCTTCCATTATTGTATTTTTTGATTCTAAAATCAGTTTGGATGATCAGATAGAAAATTAGTTGGTATCACTGTGTGTTTAGTAAATTCTTTTGTTGCTAGGTGACAATATACTTTGGGGAAAATACATCTGTTCATTTGATAGGACTGCTACCTACATCAACAGATGGAGAATACAAAATCAAAATACTTAAAAAGTTGTCATTTATAAAAATTGGAATGACTGAAAATTTCAAACATTTAATAAGACATATTCACTTTTATCTAAAATGAGCAGATGTATGATTAATATCTTTTGTTCATCTACAATTTAGTATGTGAGATAGTATTTGTCAAATACTTCTGCTCGTCTTTTCCTTACACCTTTAAGCATCTTACACCTTTAATTTGTCTTGCCAAATTAAAGTGAAATATTAAATGATCACTATGACAAAGGCAGGAACAATTAATTATTTTTTCAATCAATTGATTTTTTTTAATATTTTATTCACTAATTTTATGGTACTTCTGCCTAAATCCTACAGGAACCCACAAACAACGTCTGTAAACAGAACTGAATCTCTCAGTGCTCTGTAGGATAGAAATATATTTCTAGGGAACTGAAATGACATCAAACCTATTGCCGTCCCTTTTATTAAAAAATACGGGTTGAATAAATTTCCAAATCTTCCACACAAATACTTAAAATGAATGTAAAATTTGAAGTAAAATATTTTAATAACTCTATTATGCATCCATGTTCATTCAGTGGGAGATGCTTCATACCTCACCACTTGTAGACTATCTTTTGTCAGATGGATCACTCACATTTATTTGCATCAACAAAATAATTCAAGCATTCCAGGAGGGGATTTTTGTTTGTTGTAAGAGATATCTAACTGAGAAGCAAAAGGATGGTTTTGATTAAACGATGTAATAAGTGACAGTTTTTTTAAGTGATTTCTAATGCATTCTTCCCAGATTTTACCAAATCAGTATAAAGGTGATCTCTTTTAAAAAGTAAACTCTTCAGAGACAAATAAACAAAAATCAATTCCACATCTACACAGAAAAAAAAAAAAGTCAAGGGCAAATCCCACTTCCATTCCACTAGAATCATACATAAATTCAAGTTGATACATCATCATTACCTCTCTTCTCATGAAATCAAATCATGCAAATATTTAATCAGGGGCCTGCCAAACTCCACCTCATGACAGTATCAGCACCAGCAAATGATGCCCTCAGGTTTCAATATGCATTGACTTTTCTATCAGTCTATTTAGCGATAAATTCAAAAACAGAGCATAAAACATGACCTACTTCTTCTGTCTTACAATTTTCATTTGCTGCCTCTAGTGATAACCAGAAGACTACTCCCCAGGGGCCACATCAGCAGCCGAATCAGAGAGGGAAAACGAACATAATCCCCAACTCTCAACAGTCAAAGCCGAAATTCAGTCCCTGAGAAAAGAACATCCTTACGCATATTGTACAGGACAGCCATCTGTCCAAATGTTTGGGTAGAGAATGCTCTTGTTCAAACAGCTACCAAAATCTTGGAACCGAACAGAAAACCTGCTCAGAAATAAAAATAATGAGCATTCTAAAACTACCAACCTATTATATTATGAAAAAAAAAAAAGCCAAATAAACAAACAAAAAAATGGCAATACTTATTAATTTAAACTGAAATAGATCTTGCCATCAAGAAATAAAATTGAGTAAAGTTATTCCTCCTTTGCATCTGTGATAGTTATTCAAACTTTGTTCTATTTTTTCACTGTGCTTATACCCTTCAATAGCATTAAGTACTGGAAAAAAGGAAAAAACTATGACTAAAACACAGTACATCAGCCAAAAATAGTATGCTTACAATCCTTTGTCCAAAAATCTGAGGGCGTTACTTGGTGTACCATTCATACAAGGACCAGAAACCCGTATCGAATCGGTTTGGAGGAGATAAAACACTGTGCCCAGAAAGATAACAAACACAAGCACTGTCTTTTGGGGATTATCTGGTGAGATTGTGCATGTCTGTGAGCTAAACTAGGCTACAGAAGCAGCTGAAAGGAGATAAATGACACTGGCAAATAGTTCAAGGGAACTTGCTTTTGAAGGATCAGTGAAATTTGCACTGTTCAGACAGTAGTGGTGGGGTCAGTGTGTTCTTCACAATTTTCATGAAAGTATTTTCTGTTTTCAAGCCAAGGACTCAGACCTTGCAATCAGGTACTTCCATTAAAATACGGAAAAAAAAATTAAACTTCAAGGAGGTTGGCATTTTGAGAAAAAGAGGTTGGTGTGGTCAAGTCTGTTCACACCAAAAAACAAATCAGACACTTGAAACAGGAAAAAAAATAGCCCCTTGCAGGGTGACATTTAAAAACTACTCTTTATCACCACCTTCTTCTACTGCTTCTTATATGAAGGATCATGTTGAATAACTGATCACTATAACAGTTTTAGAAATCCTGTCCTAACCCACTACTATTTAATAAACCCAAGATATTGTTAAGCTGATTATTTTTACCTTCTAAGCAGGAAACAACTTCTAAGTTTTTCAGGACCTCATCCATGAAAAATACATAAATAACTGTCTCTCCTTTTTTTCAAAAATGAATATCTTGCCTCTGCGGAGAGCGACAGACAAAATCATCAGGGATATCATTCATTCCCTTGATCTATTAATATATTTCAGTATTCAAACTAATTCAAAGAGGCATGAAATGGGTATTGAAACCTGTGTCAAAAATGCTTTATTTTTTCCACCCCAAACCTTACTCATTTATAAACAACAAATTAAATTCTATTCCAAAGGAACAAATAATCTGAGTATGCAGTTTGAAAATACAGCACTATATCTCTTTTAAAATGCAATTTCTGCATACTTATGATAGCAAAAATCAGAACAAAAATTTTTAAGATTAATAAGTCATATGAAAAGAGTTAGAAGAAAATAGGATGGTTACACTAAAATTAGGAATTGTGTTAACAGCACAAAGCTAAAAAATACTACAAAACTATCAAAAAATGAAATGCTACCAAAATCCCTCTTCCCTCCCAAATAATCAGCAGTATGTTCACACATCAATCAATAAAGCTTAGTGAAACACAGGTACGCTCTGGTACCTGACAGCTTCTACCTTTTTCCTGGAGTGTCATTAAGCAATGGCAATATAAAAATGGTTGAAATACTTCAAAGCTTGGTCTTTACTCACTCTATTCTAAATCAACATTAATTTTAACTATTTAGGGAGCTAAGTACTGTTACATACAAAGTAGCTATCACAAAATAAGTTTTTGCAGTAGCCTTTCTTAAGCATTGTTTACATTTCCTTTTGGTAGCCTATAAAATAATAAACTTAATTTTTACTTATTACAAACTGAAGAATTCAAACTTTTACAAATGGAAGTATTCAAGTATTTATACATAACACGCCAATATTAACAATGGTGACAAACTAAAATTGTTTAGTTATATTACTATAGTAATTCAGAAAAAAAATGGAAACAAGATATAAACAGATATTGATTTTCTGCGAGAACATAGATTTTAGTTAATTTAAATTAAAACTAATTATCTAATTTACTTGCAGTTCTTAGAAAATTCTCTCAAGACTCAAGAGTTAGAACTATGCTATTTAGCAATACTGTTTAGTGATTCCTAAAGAACCTGAGTTAGATTTCTTTATGGAAATGGAATTCACAATTCACTACAGAGTTACCAAATATGGAACGTCTCCACAATTACTGAGCTATTCATCACACAAAACTGACAACCCCATATAGTGAAATCATCAGGTGAACACTGCAGCCAGTGTGCTCGAAGGTACATATCAGAGCCAAAAGAAATGTTCAGGTAATTAAAAGTCTTGAAATTATATTAGAACACCACTTCATGTTGCAATCTACATGTAAAGGATATAGGAAATGTTAAGCACCCACAGACACCAAAAAGCAGAGAAATAACCCTACCTGATTTATACAATGGTATAACTAGCTTACTGACTAGTGCAAACACTCACACAAGATTTTTTTTTTAGAAGTGAAAAGCACAATCAAAATTTATCTGCATTCTGAAGCATCTAAGAGGCCTTTAGCAAGCATCAGAAATTAAACAGATCAGAAGCAGCATTTAAAAATTCTTCAAAGACACTGTTACTCCATTTGCAGCCAAATCAACATAGGAAACAGAGCTAGTGAAATGGCTTTTGCAAAGCTTTAACTCTGCGTAAGTTAATATATGCATTATAAAAGTCATACACTTAATTTCATCCTTGTTCTACATATCTATCCATGGAAAGCTGTAGGGTACTGCACAAGAAAATTCTGAGATTGTCTGATGGGTTATGGACTTTACAAGTTGCCAGCACTGCCCACAAAACTATAGAAGTACCTTGAGCAGCTGCCAAGTAGCTAAGACAATAGCTTACAAGGGGACTCTCTTAGGAAAGGGTTCAGATACTCTTCAAGCATGTAAAAATATAACACATGAAAATAACTTCATGTAGTAAAAGTAGTTAGAGCAATACTGAATAGCCCTGACAGAAGAGTAATTGTAGCGCCCTAACATTTGCAGGTCAGATCTTTTCATCTTACTTGCAGTGAAAAAAATAGTACTTTGAGGGCTGTGCAATTAATAGTAGCTAAAAATTAATCTAATATTTTGTGCACAAAATGTTACGTAAATTATTTCTAATCTTCAAAGTTGTCTGCAGATAAAGCTCATTAAAATCAATTTTATGTTAGTGCCACTCCCTTGACGTCAGCTAAATTATTCCCGATGCATACTGCCATATGCATGATTAATGACAGACCTAATAACCAGCTAATCAGTGGAAATCCATAGTGATTTCTCCTCTTTATTTCGAGGAATTACAAGACCTACAGACAGTGCAATGTGCCTCAAAGTTACGGCAAAACACTAGATTTAACTTCTTTCCAATTTCAGAGAAAGGAGATTTCCAATTGAGAAAGGAGAAGGACAATCTTGAAATAGCATGACTACTCCTGCAAAAATAATCCACTCAGTTTTAATAAATCTATTTGGCATTGGAATTGCAAAAAATAAGTTAAGAGAAAACTGTTATGAAATGCATTTGATGTAACATGTTTTTCATTACTGTTTTCATAAAAACTGAAAAATAGGATTGAACTTGGTCCCAGTGGAACAAATAAAACTTCCATGGAAGTATGTTAGAATACAAGAAGAAAATTCAAAATTCAAACTGATTGCAGTTCAGTTCCAAATGTAAAGCTAAGATTGAAAGAAAGTTGAGGAAAATGCTTCACAGGTCAGTGACTTCTCATTGCAGTTTCACACTGAAGCACCAGTTCTCCAAAAGTTGTTATAAAAACCCTATCACTGGGAGATTCTGTAAATGGAACCTGTATACTTGTGGGTGTGAGAATGGTGGCAGGGAACAAGAAAATGCAGTGCATGAATAGTTCTCTGCTTTTAATAAAAGCTTGATTCTATTAATAATAAAAGTTTAAGTAAGAAATATTGTTTTAATAAATTTTCATTGGGATCTGTCTTTGCCTGACTCACTCCCCTACCAGGGAAATGACAATTACAAGCATGTTTGGATGCTCTAAAAGAGACCAGGACCCAATCTCCTACACACCCTGACGTGCATCACAATGCCTGCAGAATAACGTATTATTGTCAAAAAGTGGTTTAGTTCCTCACAGAATTTACATTGTCTTTGAAAATATACTCAAACAAATGTTTTATTACAACTTTTATTAAGAAGAAAAGGAGGCTGCAAACTCCCAACACATTATGAGCCCAGATCTTGTACCTGATGCATGAAGGGACCCCTCTAGGCTCACAGAATGTCTCTGAGAACTCTCTAATTCTGACTTGAAGTGCACTGCGGCTTTTACCCATACACCCTGTCAAAATCTTCAATAACTGTTAGAAGCAAAATACACTTTTAAATGACTTTCAGCAGTAATAACCTGCAAGAGAACTCCCCACTAACTCTGTTGTTGCTCCATTTTAAAAAAATAAAACAAAATAAACAAAACAAAAACCTACAAAATGTAGCTCATATTGCATAAGCCTTATTGCCAAATCCTCTGTGAAGTCTGAATTGGCAACACTCCTGAAAAAGTATTATATGGATGAGTATCATTCTTATGTAACTAACAAGCTTCAAGTGATATTGAAATACAACTCTACTATACATTTACATAGCTAGCTATGTAAAACATGAAATAAGTTGCATAACTGTTGTATTGATGTTTTATTGCTAAACAGTGTGGGGAGGTTCTTTCAGATGAGTAAGACTGATTCTCTGACTCAAAGTAACGACTAAAAGAGGCTTAAGAGGAAGGAATAAAGTACTGACACCAAAGGTGTATGAAGTCAGAACACAAAGACATACCAAGTCAGACAGCATTGCAGAGAGAATCTAGCATTTGATGAACTATTTTCAAGATGAAAACTTTACAGTCAGCAACACACAAAATATTGTTTTAAACAACAAAATGGAAGCTGTACTTTATTATAAATTCCTAAATGGTTTCAAATACAAAAATTATGTAAAGCACAGTTATTCATCTCTCCTAAGAATCATACATTTCTTGAAATAATTTAAAGGAGGAGGTGGGGTGTTCAATGAGGAAGACACAGAATCACAGAATGTTAGGGGT
>NW_008626113.1:0-18972 GCF_000691845.1 Merops nubicus
TTCACCTCCATTCAGGGTGAAACCATTAATTTCTCCCTGCTGTTTTGCAATTCTTTTGCTGGGAAAGGGGAACAAAGCTTCCCAGTCCTGCACACCCACCCCTGCACGCAGCAGCCCCTGCGGCCGCAGCTGCCTCCTGTATCGCCAAGGAGGAGGCTGAGAGGAGGAGGCTGCAGAGCAGCACTAAAGATGGTGGAGAGATTCAGGCTTTCCCATTAAGCTGATTAGGTCATTTCTGCATCCAAAACTCCTCCACTTTAATTAGAGCTATCTATGAGTTTTATTTTACCTCCAACCCTTCTCTCTTGGGGGGCAAAGAATCATCCTTCACATGGATACAACATGGAAGCAGGCGGTCTGTGTTTCCTCCTTTTTTATGGTGAAAGGAAAAGGGAATAATGGTCCTTAAGTCATGCAGTCCCCTCTATGCACAGAGATGGGCACACGTGGCAATTCAAACAATTAGGGTAACCTCTTGGGTGGTGTTCTTGACTCTGTATGCTTTCCCGTCCGCTCTCCTCCTATGCATTGGGCCTTTGTCACTGCTGGATGTCATCTCTCTGGAGTTCTACAGCATGGCTGATTACTTTTACTTCAATTCTGCCATGCTTTTTCCTATCCTGACCCCATGTCTCTGTAAGAATTTGCAAAACTACCTCATTGTCCTCTGATCAAGCCTCATTTTCCTTAAAAGCTCTTATTTTTCCAAACACCTATGAAAAGCTTGACAATGTGTAGATTGATGGTAGCTTGAGACACTTTACCGGTCACACTGAATAGTATTTTCTTATTGTTTCCTTGCACTTCCCACGTGTCTGGAGCTATCTGTTTTCTGTTATCTAAACTCTGAGTTATAACCTTGTTATAATATTGTAGATGTATCTCTGTTCTGTGTTTGCTCACAATTATCACAGTGGAATTGTGGTCCCTACATAGCATTTTTTGGGTTACAGTAATAAAAATGGTTGCTATCGATACTATGCTACTCAATACTATAAATTTGCCTGATGCTTCTAATTATAAATCCCTATTCTGGTTATTTATAACTTTGTGAATTTTTATGCTGGGTGTCTGCCTCTGCTTAAATTTTTTTTGGAAAGTTTCAGCAAAAATGGTTATGCTATTTCCCAGAAAAAAAGATTAAGAAAAAGATATTGTTTTGCCAATGTTAATGAATTGTTTGTAAGATTTCCTTTTTTTTAAGTGCTAGCTTCGCCATGCTTTGACTTGAAGGCTGGCAGGCTGGAGGCATCCTGGTGCCAGACACATAAGCATTTGCCCATATTTGGCTGGTTTTAAAACCCTATTCATTAGTAATATGGTAGAGTTTGGCAGACAAATTCGTCAAAATTCCTGTCAGCCCTGAGCGTGTGCTACATTTTGCATGCCAACTGCATTGTCTGTACAGAGTGACTTGAGTCTGCTGCACCCTTGCCAACCCAGGATTTCCTTGCAGATGCTTTTAAAAGTAGCAGCAAACTGAGGCGTGACTTGTGCTTCCTGTGTCCACACACTGCAAGATCTACAGAGCAAGAAACGATCTAATTTGAGTCCAGGCAAGAAAAGACCAAGTCCTCGGATATGTGGCTAGAGAGGACCAAAAGACTGTGCTGGAAAAGCATGGTAGCTAGTGGGTTTTATCAAAAAGAAAAGGAGAAACTGGTTGGACAAGGAGACCATATTCTAAAATCAATAAGAAGAACATTGGCAATACAAAAAACTGTGAGACTGGCAAGATCAAAACAGAACAAAGGCAGGGATGAAGAAACTCATGTTGGCTATGAAAAGGCACAAGGAAGGAGAAGTGCAAAGACATAGCTCACCTTCAGACACCGGTCTAAAGACACTAGACACTGGTTGGGATGAGGAGGTAGTTACAAAAGAGAACAGATTGGACGAGAAGCCAGGCTGGACAAAGATGAGGAGGGAAAGATGATTGAGCAGCCTATGGAGAGAGTTAGGAATGGGAATCAGTAAGAACTAAAATAAAAATAAAAAAAGAAAGACTTGTAAATTGGCACACATGATCTGTGACCATCAAGGCTTGAAATTATACCCAGTTGTTGAGACTTCCCATTTGCATCTAATAATGTGTCCGTGAAGTTTACTTTCAGACTGTGTCTCACGTTCCCTTAGAAAACCAGTCCACTCAGAAAGTGACAGGCTGGTCTTTCTCTGGGTGGAAACTCCAGCCCTGTCAATGGACCCTCCATGCTGTCAATACAATTCTACATAGAGGAATTACTGAGAGTATTAAGTTGGCTTTTCAAAGAAACATAAACATCTGAAACATAACTCCCCTCCTATAAAGAAAGCTAGCTGCAAGACAGGATCTCAGATGTTAAGAAGCATCAAAATTGCCGATATGGACTGTAACCTTAATTTAATGTTCTTCTGCGTAGCTGCACACAGAATGGCTCTGTTTGCAATTCACCTTCTTACTTTCATTTCCAACAGTCTCAACAAGGTACAGATGTATACATACAACTCATAAGGAACTTTGGACTATAAATAATTAAAAAGTGGTATGGTAGAATAGTTTTACTGAACACTAGTTTATACTGTCCATTGTAGAAGACAGTAGCATGTGGTGTTGCACCTGTATTTAGAAATTCACATAGAAGTACTGTGTTTAACTGTAAGAGTGAGAAAATCTTAGGAAAGTAGCTGTGATAATGGTTTGGAGTTACAGTGTTTATTTTGGGAGATGACATTAACAGGCATCTATAGGCTAGAATCAGTTTGTATTCTTCTATTAATTTCTGTCCTCTTGATTCTGGCTTAGCTTTTGTATGAAGACACTGGGAAGATTAGGGAGGAACATTGACTTTGGTGCATCCAATTCACCAGTGTCTTTCAGTTTCTACATCACTGTCATTTCTGACATGGATGATGAGTGATAAACCACTTTGAAGAGCTTAAGCCCTGGCTGACATCTCACCATTCATGCCAGACAGGATGAATTGGGTAGGGAATGCAGCCAGAAGAGCTGGCAGAATTTATACCAGCACTCCTCCTTAGAAAGCATGACTGACACTTGTAGGATGGCATGACACAGCATTCAGCATATTCCAGTGGTGTACCTGGACTCTCCTGGAGCAACTCTGGCCAAGAGCAATCTTTATGCTCGTGTGCAGGCAAGTATGACCTTCCCTGCCAGATGCAAACCTGTCACAACGATCAAAATTTTAGCCACCCAAAATGAGGTTGCTTTAACACTCCTCTGATGTGGAATCAGAAATAAGCTGAAGGTTGTACAGAATGCTGAGTCCTGTTGAAAGGAGCTATACATTAAAAACTTATGAGCTAACTGCTGAAGCAGAGTGTAGGTCCACCCTTAACTGAGTTTTTCTGTACTCTGCATTTTTCTTGCTGTTTCTTTCTACATCTTAAAGGTCTCTTCCAACCTAAAGGATGCTATGATTCTATGATCTTCCATTTACAGACTTTTCCTATGACTCTGCAAGCTGAGGGACTCTACAGATTCCTTAGCGAGGGACCAGGAAATGTACGGGGATCTGCTTCCTTCTTAGGTACATGGACAAAGACCTTTTTTATATTCTGAGATATTTCTTTCATGACCCACAGACACTTTATTCACCTGCTGTTTGCAGACTACTGTTCCCAAAAGAGACATTTCAGAACAGGAGAAAGGAGGATCTAGTCCAGGCTTTGCTCCTAGCAACGATATCACATTCTTCAACACAGTGTACAAAGAAATATTTCTGGTTTCTCACTGAATGTGAAAGCAAAGCACACAGCCTCATCTTGCTCTGATTTGCCTTCCTGAAAGATCTGAGTAGTCTTGTCCTAGAAGAAGGAGTAATGATCTGTGAAATAGAGAGATAAGCTTTGTGAGAAATTGTGTGATGGAAGGGAAATTTAAGACGCCTATAACCATGATGTGGAAAAATGATGGAGACATCAGCTAAGTTTCAAGAGCTACATAGAAACATGAATTGCAAACTCAGCTTGCTCTGCAAAAACTGGGCCTGATTTTGCTTTTTGATATGCGGACCAGGTTAGCTGGCTATCAGAACTTCAACAAACCCCAGTTTCTCTTCTTCCTGTGTTCACAAGAGCTGGATGCAGAGGATGTTGCCAATACATGGGCTTCATGTCACAGGAAGGATAATGGCAGAAATCCGGAGCCAAAAATGTGGTGCTTAGTGAGCACAAAGATAACAGAGATGGCAGAGCCCGTAGCTGCTGGGCAGCACTACCACCACCTCACTGCTCCCTACATGACCCCACGTGCTGCTCGACAGCTTACAGGACCAGAGGCCAGCAGTAGCTGGTGACACCTGGAAGAGGCTGCAGCTCTTATCTCCTGTCTCTGGCTGCTGCATCTTCAGCAGCAAATGAGATTGGCTGTGCACCTTTGGTTAGAGTCTATTTTCCAATGCACCTCAATGAGAATTCATAGTTTCAGTCCCAGAGCGAAAGCCTTTCAGGAGAGCTTAGGTAAAAGAAATCATTCCACACGAAGCGCTTTGCAACATATAATACATGAAAAATTAAAATTTGATAATTGTAAAGGTGTAATGGCAAGTTACAACAAGAGTGGTGACAGGAGAAGTAGCTGAAGGTGCCTCTCCTTTTTGACCTGCTTGAGAAGTGACGATTGCTTGTCATATGGTGGCAAGCTCATACAGCTTGCTCTCCAGCATTTTTTTGTCATTCCACTGGAAGATGGTGATTGATTGTTTTCTTCACATGTGGACTTGGTAGTTATCTGTCTTTTTACTCACAAAGCTGGGTTACTGGCATGAGATATTTCTGCAAATTCTTTAGGGCCACATCGAAAGCCCCATGTACTTATCTGAGAAAGCGTGGGATGTTATAGTGGTTGCAACACAGGACACAGAAGGATCCTTAAGGGGACAAATGGGTATGAGACAAGAAACACCCACAGCAACTGGACAGTTTTAGATCTTTTAAAATTAAAATAAAGATTAAAAGATGGTTTAGCTGATGAAAACTATCCTGTCAGTAATCACAAACTCTTTTTCCTGGTATCTGAGTGACGAACAACGTTATCAGATCACAGGGAATCAGAGGATTTAAAATGAAAGAGTTAAAAGCAGATACATTTGACAGAAGGCTCATGCTTATGTGGAGCAAGACAATATTAAAGCATCATGGATATTGAGGTAACTGTCCATGAAGAATACAGGAGGCCAGGGTCTTTATTTTTTTATAGAAGGGTACAGACCTATTCGTTATGCAACTTAGACCTAGGAAGTGGTATGGGGTTGGTTTTGGCTTCTTTGACATGGTTTTGGATAAAACTTTGGTATGTGGGCTTAAATGGAGCTCAGATTGCAAGCTTCAAGAATTCATCATTTTTAGTGGCTTGCAAAAGTGGTCCAAAAATGAAATCCTGTGGGACAACTGATGTTTGAAGAAACGCCGCAATTAAAAATGAAAAAGGGAACATGAAGTAGCTATTGGAAAATGTGGTTCATTTTATAATATGATTGAATAATAGAACAAACACTTACGAACCCGCAACTAAGCCTGAAAGTGTGGGACACGGTTTTAGACAGAAATAATATGCAGGCGACTGTTTCAGAAATAAGTGAAGTTCTGTAATTGGTGAGGTCCTGAAATGCGTGTGCTGCCAGATTTTAAATGCACTAGGCAAACTTGAATTTATATTTGTTTTGACTCAATCCCCTGAAATAAATTTGGATCAGATATTTAAAATCCAATTATGCTATCTGCCATATTGCAAATGCTAAATTAAACCCCCTAAAAGGAAATAATGTCTCCTTACCTCTTTCAAGTGGGTATTAGTGCTGGGAACAACTGAAGAACACTATCATCTTGGTATCCTCTCGGTTAACACGATGGTTTCACTTCACTTTTGGCTCCCACTAAAGCTATGGTATATTGGAAAAAAAACACAGGAACTTCTTTCTCCCCAGTAAAAATATACATGTTGCTCATTAAAACCCAAATGGGTTTCCAATGCACCCACATGCTCTATGGATTGTGTTGTGTTTCCAAGTGAAAACTTCTCAAGTATTTGAAATTGAAAAAACAAATTCTTTTTTTTTTTTTTTTTGGCAGTGGAACTCAAGAATTTGCAGAGCACTGGGGCACATTTTCCACAGTAAGCCTATTGTGCCCTAGTCTGAAGTAGAACAAAATTTATCGTGCACATTAATTCTTCTTTGGGACCAATGGTTCTTATGTATTTCGATAACATTTGAAATAGAAACACACAGGCTAAAAAAGTCAGGTATTGCAAAGTGTTTCAAGCCTTTCTTTTTCTGTTTTTTCAGCTTTGCTCTCAGGGAAATTCAGTGGTGGTCCTCTGGAGCCTTTGACCAAAGGTGTGGGGAGGATAATAGGGAGTGCACACGAAAGCCAGCCAGATACAGACTGAAGTGCAGCTCATAGATAGCCACCTCTGTTGCACTCTGCCAGCTTGTCAGGGACACCTGTAAGAGCTCTAGGGTGTGAGACAATAAGCTATTCTGTTTATCCTTCCCAGTGTACTTGGGAGTATTTTGCTGTCATTTGAGCATTTATCTCATATGAAAGTCTCTTATGAAAAATTATTTTCCTTATGATGAAAAAAATACTGATGGCTAATTTGAGTGTATGAATTGTAGAGCTAAGAGGAACTCCAGCCATTGTACTGCATTGGATCTATGGTTTCAGCTTTCCCCAATTTCTGTATTGTAAAAGAAGCAAAGGATTTTAAAAAAAAAAAAAAATTACTTGTTATTTTCCTTTAAATTTGGCTCAGCAAGAGTATCATCTTGTAGCAGCAATTTCCCGGTTCTCACAATCCTCTCCTGTCTATAACAGCATTGATGGAAATCTGGAAAAATGTGGGGTGTTGCTGGTTTTAAGCACTGTTGTCAGATTTGGACCAGTCTGGCCTGGGTTCTGCTGCTGCTTTCCCCACCTGGCTTTGTGGTGTTCTTTGTGCAGATGGAGCCCCAGGCTGACAGCACCCTGCTTGGTCGAGGTCCTACCCCACCCTCTAGGTAAATAATGATCTCACCCCAAGGTCTCTCCTGATTTATTTGGCGGGGGTGAAATTCTCCCACCTTCTTTGGACTAACAGCCTGAAATGTTTTCTTTCACGTATCCTCTTGCACTGACGAATTTGTCCCTAGCTGCTGCATCCTGCCTGCTCCAACCTGGCCCGCGTCCGCAAGCCGTGCTCCCTGTCTGGGCCGTAACATTTCCTTTCTTTCCTGGCATTTCTAATTGGGCACTTCCTTAGCTCCAAGAAATCCACTTACTGTGTCTCAGGCTCGAAGAGACCGGTGGCCCCAACCACCCTTTGGCTGCCAATCTTGCTGCTGCAGGTCTGTCTGCTTTCCTCTTTCTGTTCACCCCTATGGCCTGTGGGGCTTTCAAACCTTGTACTAATCAAGTGGGGTCTTAGGTGTCAAACAAGAGACCATTGTTAGAATTTCTCATACCTAAAACATTGCTACATTTATTCACCCTGGTCTGGATACTGTGAGCTCTAGTGTTGTGTGTAGAGCAAATATACTTCCTAGTCTTTCTAAAGGTTGTAATAAATAATGAAAACAAGCTTGGGAAGGTTATCATTAATTATTTCTTGCATTTATTTTGCAAGAAATCTGAGCAGAGATTTTCTGTAGCCTTCTTCCAACACCTTGCAATCAAATGCTTGAGCCGTGTCACCTGAGATCTGTGCCACCCACACCACCATCCTAGCTGCCAACACTGCTTTCGTGTCATCCCCATTCCTACACCAGCAGAATTCCCTCTAGAGAAGTTATTCTCCTGCAAATTTGGTGTTAGTCCCCCTGAAAGCAAATGACTCCAGAACTACATTTATTTGAACCTTTTGTACAAGCATAAGGGTCAAGCTTATGTTTTTTAGTTCTGAACGGACATGTAACAAAACCACTGCACCAGTGCTGGCAGCCTGTAATCCCAGATACCCCCCTTTATGTTATACCACTTCCTTCCAAATTTTTGCCATTGTTGGACACAAACACAAGGAGCGGGTTGTCTCATCATTTGACCTTCCACATCTCCTGTGACAGTAATTTTCATCTGACCCACATCTAAACATGTGGGTTGGCATCCAGCTAATTTTATGCAAAATTTGAAAATTCCTCAAAGTAATTTCTTTTCCTTTGGAGCCAAGCCAATAAAACCTCAGCCTCTATGTGTCATACTCATCTTGAATGGGCAAAGGAAGGAAGGAAGGAAGGAAGGAAGGAAGGAAGGAAGGAAGGAGGGGAGGGGAAGGAGGGAGGGAGAGAAGGAGAATATTCAATCAAACCATGAAGTATGGTAACATTGTGCAACCAATAATTCTTCAAGATATTGATCCATTTCTGGCAATTTTTACTGAGCAGCAGACAGAGCAATTCCCATGTTCCCAAACTTATTTTAATATTGATACTACTTTCTACCCAGATAAAAGTGAAGGCTCTTCCCGATCATTAAGAAGAATAAAAAATATAGGCACACATTTAAAGCCTCAGGAGCTTTCAAGTAATATTAACTCATACCTTTAATAAACTTGTGATTTCTCCCAGCTGACTTCATTATCTGAGGGCTGCCTTACCTGAGCAACTAACCAGAAGCATTATAAAAATATCAAGACTTCTGCACTTCTGACTCGCCTTTTTCTGAAGGTCTTAGGATGTGACAAAAATGTGCACTTCCACATGCTCTCACATCATCACCTGGGCATTTGCCTGCATCCATTTCACATAAGGGCACTAACACAGAGAAAGTGGAAGTGACTTACCTGGTAACAGTGCAATCTTTTTTTTTTTTTCCAGGGGTACTATGAGTACAATTACTTTATTCCACTGTCAGTAAAATAATTAATCTTGTTCTTTATCTGAAAGTCATTGCTGACTTCAAAGGGACTACTTTTATCTTTGTGGAATCCAGTTTCCACAGTATAATCCCATAGGAGAGGGTCCTGTAAGCATTCTTGCCTTGCATTGGTTTGGCATGACATAAACAATAGCTGGGCCCCAGGCAAAAGCTCCTGACTCCCATTTTTGGCTGTGTGTGAGACCTCATCCTCTCCACAGAGACCAGGAGTACTATGGAAGTGACCAGCAAGGGATCTATCAGGAACGCTGCGTGTCACAAGCACGGGAGCACTCCCAGCAGGGCTCACAGCCCTCACTCTAGGGATTGAAACAAAATATTTTTTCATCACTTCTGAATTTTAGAGCAAATACAGAATGAGCGCATGGTCTTTCCAAACCTCAGACAATTTACTTTGGCTACCAATACACCCACAGAAAGTTTTGCGATTTATATATTTATCCTTTCCTTACTTAGTATTGATTCTAAATAAAGAAGAAACCATGCTTGACGGGAAACCTATGAGTAAGGACATATGAATTAAAGAGTTTGTTTTATCTACCCACTTTCCTTTTACTGCTGCCAAAGAAAAAGTTTTATTCTTTGTAATAAAAGTAATAGTGCTCTGCATATAATCACAATGATATATATGGATGAAGCAGAAGCTTCTTTTACTGATACTGAGTACTGAAAAACTATTAAATTATTATTCCTACTCCATCATTCATATTTCATTAATCTTATCAAACCTTCCCAACAAGGAACATGTACTGACAAGCATTCATAGAATTCACCTTTCTTATCTGTGTATCACTACAATCTGTCATTTTATACATCTAATATATTCGATTAAATTTGTCAGATTTTATGTCTGCAGCAGAAACAAAAAGTAAACCCTTGTGTGACTGCAAGTGTCATGGAGGAAATCAACCTGGATAGACAACGTTCTTATGTTTCTAATGTTCTAATAATTTTATTTTACCTCCATATGCTTCTATCAGTGGTAAAATACAGCCATTTTTCCTCAATGGATAAGTTTAAAATAATATTTTTGTTATGTCTGTGGAGAACTATAATAACCTTGAACCAGTACTCCAGATGCAGGTTGCACTATATAATTAGGTACTCTAGATAAACATTACTGTAGAAGTTAGAACTGAATGAACTTTTAAGGAATGGAAAGAAAGGGAATTATGATCCAGTGGTAAGAATACACTTCGGGCAATGGTCATGTAACAGTGTTTTCCCGATGATAGTTTTACCTATTTTCTTTAGTAAATAAAATATGCTTGGAAAAAGAATTAGGATGTTTTTTATGCATGCTCACTCCTTATTTTCAAATTTCAACAGAATACATGTTACTGCAAGATGGGAAGAAAAAGCGCTAAGCACTTGTATACACCCAGTTTTCAGCTTCCTTAGATATTGAACAGTTTTGCCCATCTAGGCAACAGAGATGAATATAATGTGCTGTTGCTCCATGCAAGTGAAAAGGGCTAGAATTATTGTTGTGGCATTGGCAGTCACACGGGCACACTTGTGTTGAGGCCAAAAGCTCTGCTGATGTAAATTCTGCTGATTTCCAGGGGTTTTGGAGGAGGCCTCCTGGTTAAACAATGCTTTGTCAGAGATCTGTGCTACACAGATGAATGGTCCTTCCATGTGCCTTGCCCAAATAATAGATGTGTTTTTACTCTTTGGTGTGAGTCTATAAAGTTGAAACTCAGTTTAAAACATGACAGTCCTATGCCAAAATAAAGCTGGTTTAATAGCAGCTCTGAATGAGCTCGTCATAGCAATAATAGAGCTTCACTGGTGGTGATGGAGGACATCTACTCCTCACCAATGCTCATACTCTGCATACCATTTCCCTTACTCATGGCTTCATTTTAGTTCTGGGAAAGTGGCCCATACCTAAATTGGACATGAAGAAAATGGTGCCTGCAACCAAAATAAGACTGTAACAGGAGAGAAAGTTGAAAGTTTAAAAAAAAAAAAGGGGGGGGGGAGGGGAAGAAAAGGACAATGCTTGTGGATTAGACAGTGCCAGAGGTATTCTTTCTAAACTTGAGAACCAAATGTAAGAGGATTTCTGAAGGGGGTATGAAACTTAATAGTTTAACTTCTGTGAACTGTCAGGGGAGAGCTGGTCCATAGCATAAATCTGGGAGTGACACATACTCATTTCAGTTTTGATGGATGATTAAGGATAGGTGTCTAAGTTATTTTACTCCAGTGTATTAACATGTGTTAATTCAACCAAGATCTCGTATGGCCTATAAACTACCTCAGGTCTCTAAATTAGTGAAATCAAAAGGGTGTGTTTATGGTTGATATCATTTCAGGATCTTTTTCCAGGAGAAGAGCAGTGAAGTTTGGGGCACAGCACAGAGCTGAGAGTGACCACCTGCCTATTCACAAGAACTTTAATAACTCTACCCAGCCAACATCAGATAGATACACACAAAAGCAAGTACTTTAGCTATAGAAATGACTATAGCAATCACCAAAGCTATACTGTTGCTTTCCCCTTCTTGTACAGTAAATAGCCTGGAGAATCTAACATCTCCCAGGTGCCCCACAGTGCTGGCTTTCTTGCTTGCTTTCTTTCCCCCCTTTTTTCCTGTTTATTTTTTCTAGTCAGATTACTTGGAAAAGGATCCTTGAACCTTGATGTATATGGTCCTTCTGTGATATATAAAGGCTTTCTGTAATCATCTCCCCTATTTTTTCCCTGGGAACAGCAACTGTAATCCATCAGGGCCCAAATTTGCTTTAAATCCTATCACACCACTGCCAGGAGAAAAAGAAAAAAGAAACCATAGGTTTGGAGACTGAAAATCTTTTTCAGACTCTTGCCTGCAGTGACAGAAGCCTTTAATGTTCATTCCAGCCTTAACCCTGCGCCTTTCTGAGTCATGATTCCCTTCAAAGGAGGTGATAAGAAGAAAAGTATAGAAATTGCCTTTGGATCAAAAAGCAACTTAAAAATCTTTATTTCTCCTGTGGGAAATCCTTCATCTTCAAGACAGCGTCATCTGTCAAAATAAACGATGGTGGCATTTAAATAGTCTTCCTAAGTAATTATGTTTCACTTCGCAGTTTTGTAATTAGTTGTTATTTCTAATATGCAGTGGCTGCAAAACTCCACGTGCTCATAACTCACAGCTGAGTTCTTGAGACAGGATGTTTCTTTGTGTGGAGGGGAATCACAAGTACTTCTGTCTTTCTAAATCATAGGTTTGGTGAGCAGGGAGCAGCAATTTGTCAGTGACTGGAATAGTATGGCCTGACGATGAGGTGCAGAAAAAGTGATCTAGAAAATGCAATTTACATTAGTGTTCAAAAAAAACCCTTCATAATTTTTTAATAGACACTCTGAATATCCACAGTGCAAATGGCTGGAGTATAAGTAACCACAGGGCGAGAAGCAAAATCTTAGCAAAGACTTGGAAATGGTTACATGGGAAGTTTGCTCCTTAGCACAGAAAAGATGTGAATCGTGGTGGGAAGCCAGGGATCGTTTCTGGGACCAGGAATATCTCAGGCACTGATGATCTTTGACAGGAAACAGGCAGCCAGCTAATTAAAGTCTGCTGATGACTAAGTTGTTTTTCAGCAATAAAAACTATGGAGGCTTTGTGAGATGATAGATGGATTTATACATATTGGATATTTCCCACATAATTAACTTGTGTAAATATATTTGCATCAAAGTACTTTGAACAAACACCTTCTCCAGTTCATATAGGACCCAGAAACTGCCAGAAATGTTCACGGAAAAGCTCAAGGACATTGTGACACCCTCCTTAATGATCTGAAGAGGAGACCTGTGCCTTTACAACTGCAGATCAAAAGCCAAGACAAGTGCCTATGTGCCTGAAAGACCAGGAGCACACCTGGGTCTCTTGCACAGGAGTACATCCCCAGCTGCAGAGCTGGAAGGAAATGCCTGGTGGGACAGAGGGATACCCCGCGCCACTGGCTGGCAATGAGCACCACACCACCTGGTCTTGTCCACAGCACCCCCACAATGGCACTGTTGCAGCAAACAGAGAAACCCAAAGAGCCACAGTGTTTGCCTGCAACTTCCCTGTGCAAGTTGTGACGCCACAGTAAAGCCAAACTGGACGTCCATTTGGCTGCCTGCCTCCTCACTCAGGTAGGGACCCATCACCTCAACCCCAAACTTCAGTACCACATTTGGCTGGTGTCAACGGGAAATAGCCTCTGACAGTGAGGTGGCATTGCAGAAGGAGGCTATATATAGGTGTGTACTCAGAAATGGTGTGTACTTTTGGAGGGTGAGTTCAAGGAACTGGGATAAAAGTTTCCACCAAGCTAGGAGGGAATGGGGAAGCCTGCAAACTGGTCTGAGTCAGGCCTTCAGGGAAGCCTTGGGGATGAAGCACATCTGGAGGCTCACCTCACTTTTCTCACTCCTTTGTTGTCAGAAAAAGATGTGGCCATGAAGCAGACAGCTCTGCCCGAGCCCTGGTGGGGCCACCCCTGCTGGCAGGGTGCCCAGGGTAGCTGCAGGGCACTGCTGGCCACAGTGTCCTCCAATGAGTTCATCTTCCAGTGCCCCTCCTTTCCCCATAGCCCTTTGACTACCAACCCTTTTGGTATGCCCACCCAGCTCCTTTCCACTGCTCGATGATCTATTTCACAGGAGCTTCCGTTTCACAGATTTCCAGTTTGCCTTGTGTCGCTTGTATCTGAAGTTTCACTCAACTGGCAAATGCAGCCTGTGCAGGGCACTTGGAGAAACCTTTGCTAACTCCTTCACTGCTTTTCTCACAAAAACTAGCAAGATGTGAAATATAAACTCCTGTTTAGGCTTTGTAAGTATAATGCTTAAGCAGTAGTAAAGCATTAAGAATGTCTGAAATCACTGAAGAAGTTAAAGAAAACAGACAGGACTTGTTTTCCTTCATAGATACCAAGACATTTTCATTTACTTCTTTCTATTAACTGGGTTTCCTTGACTGTGTCCACAGCGATCTCAATTGTAATTATGTAGCAGTTAACCTGTTCCCCATGCCTAACATAACCCATAATTAGTTGTCTCGTGTCCACAGTTTATGACTCAACTCCGTGTGGTTTTTCTATATCAAAGGCTTGGTTACCAGATTTTTTTTTTCTTTACCACAGTACTTGTGCCTGCACTGGCAGAGGGCAGCAAAACCTGAGCACATCTGTTTTGTTTGAGGACAAAACCACCAGAAAACCAGACAGTTTTATGAAGATCTTACTTGGGTGCTTTCCAAATACTACACAATCTTGTAGGAGAAACTGTTTTCTTGAGGAACGACCCATATATTTATATATTCAAGTTGTTACTTGGACAAAGATGTAAAACTTTCTCAAACCAAATGCTATCTTTGTGCCTTATCTGGAAACAAGGGAGATAGAAATACACAGCTTGGATGGAGACAAGCTATTCTTCTCCATTGACAGGCAAGAATTTTATATAAGGAATTCATAAACCTCTACATTAATTTTATTTCACTGTCTTTTAGGGCTCCTCATGTGGACGGGTAAGATCATTCTGCATGAGAAAATAGAATACTTTGATAAACTGATAACTTTGCTGAATAAGAATGAATATTTTAATAAATATTTAGGCAAGTTTTCCATTTGATTAATTTTGCAGTGAGAAATGGGGAGAAGAGATGTGCATAAAACAAACAGGCCATTTAGAGTAATATAAGAATACAGCCAACCACTAATCAAGAGTGGTTAGATGAGAACAATTAAATCAGCTGACCTAAACGTTACCTATAAGGTCTGTGTAGGAAAGCAAGATTTCTGACCACCCTGGGCACTGCGAGCTCGGCTCAGGGGCTGCATCTGAGAGGCGGCTGCAGTCGCAGTGCGGTGTCACCAGCATTGAACTCTATCCTCTCCACCAGACTGGAACAGATACTCTCGGGAAAGTTTCTCCTTGTTTATCTTTGCAAGGGGGATGTATTTTCCCTTGTTAAATCACAGCTGGGGGCATTACCTCAAAGTCGTGATGTAGCCATTGCCGAGTAGTCCTCATTAACAAGTCTTGTAGTTAAAGGAGCAGAGCAGTTATAACACTCTGATATCAGATAAGAAAGAAAAGAACCCTGGGAGGGACTTTTTCTTTCCAAATGAGTTGGCAGTTTATGTGAGATTTGTTTGTTGAAGTGTCCCATTTGATCATCAAGGCTGTGTGTTTCTGTTCAAGGAGATGATAAAGCAAAGCCTGATGTATGCTTTCACAGAATGGGCAGCCTGTCTTTCCCTGATTTGCCATTTTTTGAGTACAGTTCTTCTGGCAACAGAACAATGAATACAAAGTCCCTGGTACAATCTCCCTGGCAGCAAGGAATAAATGATGTATTAATGCTTTGGCTCTTGAGGGATTATTAATTAACACACATGAATAACTGAATTGTACTTCAGTAGAAGGGAGAAATACCAGGGCAGATGATTCAGTTCATGTGGTCCAAATTCTCTTACCCAAAAATATTTATAAAAAGTTTAACCTTGATGAACTTTATGTGAGATTCACCAGATCAGATTCAGCCAAGACAGTAGACTTCTGATTCTACCAGTTTCAAGCTACATTTCAGTAGGACCCACTCAGAAGCAGTAGTCCGGAGGGGATGAGTTATTCAAGTGTAAAATCTATTGCGTGTTTCACATCCCTTTGCAACGAGGGAAGGAGGGAGATAGCAAACTGACCAGACTTGCATCAAAGTTAATAGTAACCAGAAGGGCAGACCCATTGAGTTTGACCTATGGCCAGGTTCTGACAGAAACCTACAGGCAGACTCCTTGAGAGATGCAAGTAACAGAACGAACAACAGTAAAATCAGCCATAGTTTTCATTTCTCTTGAAGGAGCTACTGCTATTTTTCAGTCAGTTTTAATATCTGTTTTAATAATACGACACAATTGCTTTTATGTTTAAAATCTGAAGTGAGAGATTGCTGGTGCTCTGACTTTTCCCATCTCAGCAAAAAGTGATGTTTATTTTTATCCTCACTCATAATATGACAATGCAAAGCACCCACGTATGCATAAACTGCAGTGTACCTGTCACAAATAAAAACAGAGAAAGGACTTCTTCATGTAGAAATTTTGCAGCTGTGGCTGTTAAAGAAGTATGTAGTTCTGCCTGCTTACTGGTTAGCAAAATCGAAAGTAGGACTTTCCATTAAAGTAATAACAGCAGGAGTTCAAATGACATTATCATATGGTTTTAGATCACTTTTCTAATACCTGCCGTATTGATTCCTACTAGCTAAAACAAATGTTATTTTTATCCAGGGGAAAACCTATGACAAATCAGACGTGACTTGCAGAACTTCTTCAGAGGGAAGATTTTTCTTGTCAGGTTTTCTGTTTGTTAGATCATCAGATATTTTACAAACCAAACCAAACCAAACCAAACAAAACCCCGGGCCCATAATTTTTCAGGTGGAAACTGCTACAAAATCAAACCGGCCAAGAAATGGTAAGAAAATATTTCAGACATAAAGGCAATCAGAAGGCAGAAATTACTGGTAGTTCATGTAGTTTTACATAAAGTAGAGGAATATGAGTGAGGCTAATAAACTAGAAATTAAAAAGACACATTAACATGAGAGATTGTGGGCAGCAGAACTTAGCATCTAGGAGGCAATTTCTTGCTAAAATAGAGTTTGATGCAAGCTTGGGGGATGTGTTTTAGTGGTTGCGTTTCAGCCTTTTGCAGACATCATTTTATCATGGATTTTACTCTTCTGTAGTCCTGGGCACGAAGAACAAGGTACAACTAGAGTTCATAAGTATGCATCACATACCTAACCTAAGTAATTTTGTCCCTTTTCTGTGGGTCAGTTTTCTTATGGGGAAATGGAAATGATGTTTTCTTTCTTCACAGAAGTATGGTGCCTCTATATATAAAAACACCTTTGCAGTCTTCATACGGAAAGCATTTGAGAGTAAAAGTGTACACAAAAAGAGAAATGCTCATGAGTTTGATCCAGCTTACCTGACTTAGGTAGCTAACTTGTGGCTAAATTTTGGACAACTTTTAGGTGACAGCATTCCCAATAAGTAAATGGAGATGAGTAGGTTTTCTAATGGCCCCTTGGATGGAGAACTTCCTTGCTTAACACTATGGATTTACATGTAACAGAAGAATTTTCTTCTGAAAGCCCTCTGAGGCACCTCCTCTATTTCATGGACAACTTAGACGATTAAGGAATAGCTTTTTTAGGTGCCAAAACTGTAGCACAATTTCAAGGTTTTGTGGTTGTTCAGGATGGAGCCTACCTAGTGTTCTCACAATTACAAAGAGAACTGCTAAGTCTTTGAATGTTTATCTGTGAGTTGGGTTGATCACAGCAGAGAAATGACAAGTGGTATTGACACCTGGGGTGTCACCTGGGGTATGACACCTGGGTTTTTTTTTTCTGTATTCAGAGTCCTGAAGTGAAAGCTTGTCATTTGAATATTCAAAAAAAAGCTTGGAAAAAGGGCAGCCTGTTTTATCTGATCATTGAACTCTTCATTTTATAGGTGGCTGCTGCAATAAGCATACTCTCCCTGTAATTGTGGTAGTGCACAGTCACTTCTCTCTCAAGCTGGTTGGCTCATTTGAGATGGAAGTCAAAGCATGCTGCCTGTTTTAGCATTTAATCCCAATAGTTTAGAACAACCACAGTTTTATAAGCATATAATTCATCTCCGTTCCCTATGAAAGTTTTGAGATTTTCATGGTCATCCCATTTTTTAAAGATGAATTTTTCAGGCCAGCAGAAGCTTGTATGAACACCCCTTTGTACATCTGTCCATATTTTCAGACTCCCAGATTAGATACTTTCTGCTGTATTGCTTGTTGCAGAGGTCAATACCTTCCAACTTCTCACTTAGCCCTCTATTTAGAGGTCTATGTTGGCCGGTTTGGCTTTCAGCAGTGACGCAACTTTATTATAATGATAATGCATTTTAATTTATGGGCATCCACGCCTGAAGGATACTGGGCGTCTTAACAAAAACAACTAAAAACTAAATTATAATAAACAAAGGCAAAAGATCTGTCAAAGGAGAGCTTGGAAATCCAGAGCTTAAAAACCCTGCACAACAAAACAGGAAGGGAAATGAGAAAGTCAGAAGCCTTGCCTGTAAATGTGTTGTGGTGTATGTGGGAGACAGCGCGTTCCTGAGGTGAGGGAGGAGACCATCTCTTTTGGCCTTCCAAGTGGAATGGACAATGATGACCAACATCAGCCTGAATTGCTGAGAAAGGACACAGAGCTTCTGGAAGTGTCTCTCTCTTACCTCGGAACAAGGAACTTCATTGGAAAACCCACACAGTTCTTAAAGTTGTGTTGTCTCTTCACTTCCCTGAAAAGGTTCACTGAAAAAGTGCCTTCCCCTCTGGGTTTCCTTCCATTCTTTTGGAAAGAAGGCACATGATGTCTCACGTGTCTGTGGTAGTCCTAGCTTTAAGCATTTAAGCTTCAATTGGCTGATTTTGGAGAATACCAAATATATGCATACATATAGTACATTACACATATATAACTAACCAAACTTTATGTACACTAATTACATCAGAACCCAAAGGTTTAGTAGTTCTAACAAAAATGCAGAAGGTATGTTAACTTAGCTGTATTTCTGTCTCTTTGGCAGCTTTTTGTAAATCAACCTTATTATTTCTGTGCCTCAAGTGGCTGATCTGGGAAGTGGAGATACTGATCTGGCCTCATGGAAGATACCATAGACACACTAATTCTCTTGTTTGCTCCCCTCTGCCTGTGGCAAATCCCAGTCTCAGCGTAGGTATCTGCCTTGTGGCACATTAACCACTTCTGGTCTGCCAGGGTCCCCTCCAGCACCTTTTAGGTTGCATTACTTTTCATCCATCTATTAAAATTTGAACAAAGCCCTTGACTGGAGGTTTTGTCCCTGCTTTGAAGGAACTAATAGCAATTAAAAAAAAAAGGTCCACGGAAACAACTTTAAAAAATGGGGCTTTTGGTTTTTCCATCTGTAATTACAGCATAAGTTCCCTTTTATGCTTCTAAATTACAGAGAAGCAAGCTGTTCTGTTTTCTGATGTTTTGTTATTTTAAATTACCCAGTGGCTTTGTGGGGAAAGAGACACTGAAT
>NW_008626113.1:19003-26727 GCF_000691845.1 Merops nubicus
ACATAGGCGACGCCTTCCCCATTAGCTCTTGTGATTCTTCCTCACTCCCTCAGGTTCAGTTCAGGGGGAATGGAAATTAATTTGCTTCAACAAAAATAGTAATAAACAATGTCCCCTTTTTGTGGCTTAGTCAACTTGAAACAAACTCTTAAAAATGTGCACATCATTTTTAACAGAGGCTTTGCGTTAACCAGGATTAAGTAGGCTCTATTCTTTCTTCAAAACACAATTTTTCTGGGTAGTCTTGCAGCATGATTGGTGTGGGCCTTGGCACAGGGGATGAAAATGGAGCCCTAGGGCCAGCCAGCCACAAATGTCACCCCCGCCTACCCCTAGCAGCTCGCCCCAGCTTGGCACCCACCTGCCCCTGCACGCGGGCCTTGGTCCAGCTGCGCCACTCCTGCAGGCGCTGCCGACTCTGCTGGATCCAGCTGTAGCCTGAAGCAACACATTGGGATGTTTTTAGAGGTTATAGGGACCACTGATCCATCTTTCAACAAAGGTCAGCTACGTTTCAACTTTCCCTGGAGCTCCTGCCTTTTCTGCTGTTATTTTCCCTCCATCTCTCAAATTTGAGAGTGTCTGTCCTTCAGGTTTGTCCCATTGTGCTAAGGATGTGGATTTCAGCTGACTGCCCATGACAAACCACCTCAGAGTTTGCACCAAAACTCGTTCCTCCAGTTCATCGCACCACTTCAGAAGGGCTAGGTGGCAGAAGCTGGGTTGGCAATATGACTGAAAAAAATTCACCGTGCCTTTGTGTTTAAATATCTAATCACTACATCCAGAAAATGTCCCACCTGGGGATGTGCATGCTTCTGACGGAACACATGTCAAGTTCCCTGAGCATCCATCCTACCTATTCACCAGACTGGGCAGACTAGACTAGACTAGACTAAACTAGACTGTTTTAGATGGAAGGGACTTACAGTGATCATCCAGTCCAACTGCCTGACAAGTTCAGGGCTGACCAAGTTAAAGCATGTCATTAAGGATGTTGTACAAATGCCTATTAAACACTGACAGGCTTGGGACAATGGCCACCTCTCTAGGAAGCCCATTCCCATGTTTGACCACCCTCTAGGTAAAGAATTGCTTCCTAATGTCCAGTCTAAACCTTCCCTGGTGCATCTTTGAGCCCTTCCCATGCATCCTAGCACTGGAGATCAGCACCTGTCTCCACTTCCCCTTCTCAGGAAGCTGTGGGTAGCAATGACATTGCTCCTCAGCCTCTTCTTCTCCAAACTAGACAAGCCCTAAGTCCTTAACTGCTCCTTATAGGATATTTCTTCCAGCCCTTTTACCAGATTTGTTGCCCTCCTCCTGATGCATTCAAAGACATCTTTCTTATATTGTGGAGCCCAGAACTGCACAGAGTATTCAAGGGGAGGCCACACCAGTGCTGAATACAGCGGATAATCACCTCTTTTGACCTGCTGATTATGCTGTGTGGTGCACCCCAGGGTGTGATTTGCCCTCTTGGCTGCTGGGGCACACACTGCTGACCCATATTAAGCCTGCTGTCAACCAGCAACCCCAGATCCATTTCTGCAGCGGTGCTCTCCAGCCATTCCTCTTCCAATTTATTCCTGTGTCTGGTGTTACTCTGTCCTAGGTGCAGAATCTGACATTAGGGCTTGTTAAGTTTCTAATAGTTAATCATAGCCCAATGCTGCAATCTATCTAGATCCCCCTGCAAGGCTTTTTGTCCGTCAAGACAGTCAACAGCACCTCCCAGTGTGGCATTATCAGCAAACTTGCTAATGGTGTATTCAACTGGGGTAACGGTGTATAGAACTGGGCATTAAACACAAATATGTTGAAATATGTGCTTGTGCTGTCTGCCCTTCTTATTGAACAATATTTTCTGCCATGCATTTTCTAATTGTTAAAGCTAGTTCTCTACAGGCCTTTGTAACCAACAGGTCATGTATGATGTTGCTGAAATGCAGTCATGGGCCTGTAGCCATGAAATTGTGCCTATTCATGATTTTTTTTGCCAGCATGGGAAATCAGCAGCATAGACTTGTCAAGTAAAGAGTCATCTCAATTTACAGCTTAGTCAAAAAAACCAGTAAGCATTTCAGAGATTCTAATTTCTCAAGAATTTCCACAATGTTTTGTGGCTTAATATTTATTTATGGATCTGTAACTGTTTTAATTAATTTCTGCTGTTTTTTAGCCAAGCTGTTCTGTTGTACCTGGAAGATGATACAGCCAGACCACTAAGTTTAATATGGTCTAGGATTGTCTTTGAACACCAGACTTTCCAAATAGCAAAACTGACCACTTTCCACCACTTTCAGGTTTTAATTTTTTGGGCTACAACATAGATGTGTATTTTTAAAAACTGCTAACTCACTGATTTATGGTCAAGCCTCCTTATTCTGTTAATTTTCTTTTACTCTGAATTTACTTTTCTTTAGTTCATTGTACTCAGTTTACAACAGTAAGGGTAGATATAGAGACACATACTCAAAGTCCTGCTTCCCCCCAGAACTAACTTAATATTGTTTTGTTTCAGCCTTATAGAAACAATGCTGGATGAAACCTAATCCAATTTTTGTTACACACAGGTCAGGAAAATCTCATAGGCTGTGGAATTCCATTTTTTCTGGGATTATTAGAATGGTATTATGACATATGGCACTGTGTTAAATCATTTATTATTTGTAATGTGCTTTTGATTGCCTTTGTAAGACCATATATGTGGCTGGGCTAGTTTCACATATTTTGTTGTTGTGGAGTAGAGCAATAAAATGTGAAAGAAGCAATCATTCTCAGTGGTATCTTTAATAAAGTTTGATTTTCCCTTTGAGATCCTTAAGGAAAAAATCACTATTTTGTGTCCATCTGGCTTGCTACAGCACAAAAACAAATCCAAAACAACTTCAGGTCATTATGGTCCATTGTTGTAACACTAGGATTAAATTTTGACCCAAACACCAAGTTTTCAGTCCCTTGTAGAAAACACCAGAGAGATGTCACAGGTGTAGATAGAGGGAATGTTTAAATGTTGGCCTACAGAGTTTGTAGAGGTGAGCTTCCTCCCATACTGACCAGTGCCTCTACAATCTCTCCTCTGCAGGAAGGGGTGATTTTGGCTGCCCAGCCCAACTGTCCATTCACACGGTGCCTGCGTTGCCCCTGGTCACACGTTCACGCACCCAGGCACATCTCTAGGGTAGGCATGGTGGGATGCAGACCTGCTGCACGCTGAGGACAGCAGAGACAAGCAAGGCCAAACAGCAGCCCCGTCCTGTGGCGGCTGCACCAAGCACCATGCTGACCGAGCCCCTCAGGGTTGTTTGGGCTGAACGCAGCAGTGAAGGTTGCAAAGGCTCCTTGCTGGCATGGTGCTTGACTACACACCCTCGTTCTGACCCCGGGTGAGGATGGACGGATGGGCAGGGTCCCCAGGAGCAATGCAGTGTGTGGCCTTCTCTCTGGTGCAGGCTGAGTGTCAGTGCTAGAGACCAGGGAGCTGGGAGGTAAGAACTGTTATGGAAAGACAGATTTTTTGGGGAAAATTTGGATTAGTTTGTTTGGTTTACCACTATTACCACACACTCAGATTAGTTGATTCAGATCGCGTGGTCTGGGGATTTGATGGACAGCTAGTGTGTTGGGAAGGAAAAATGCAATAGGTGTGACAGGTGGGGTGTGTGGCCTCATCTGGGCTTGAGGCCTGACCGTGAAAGTAAGTACCTGAGCTACAGGCCAGGGAGGAAGAAAAGACAGCGTGTAGGTGGGATGGAGTGAATGGGGCTGTGAAGGGGAAGGCTCTTGGCCTTGGCCCTTGGCCAGGGCACCAGCTACGCAGAACACCCTCAGACTGCAGGAACATTTGTAGGGCTTGAGTACGTGGTTGTTACCACCGCTCATGGTGTCCCCAGCATGGGGTTAGCCAGGGCCTGCTGGCACCAGCCTAACTGAAGCTAGGGCATGGCTTGCAGGCCACCACTGCCAGAGACCGTGCTTGCACAGGGCCAGGGCACATCAACAGCTTCCTGAGTGGAGCCTGGGAGCTGTGGCTAGGCCACTGGCAGTGGCAATAGCAGGAGGGCTGAGCATGGCGCAGAAGGGCAGGGTATGGACTTTGATGCTTGAGTGTGTGTTCTTTATGGTTCTGGATATTTTCATTGCTTTTACCTTTCCTCTGCTGAATTTGTGTCAAAGGGATGCAGGAGTGAAGGAGAAATGCAGCAGGCTCTGGCACAGAAAAATGCCTCGGAAGAATGGCCAAGCTTCTTGGGTCTGATGTGGAGCCACGCCTGCTTCTACTGCTGCCTGGAAACGTACATCTTTGGGGAAAAAATAAGCATCTTTAGTGACCTTTTTTGAACTCAGAGAAAAAGGAACTCAGCTGTTCTCTCTTGGTGCCTTGGTGCCTCAGTGAATCCTCCTCCATCTAACAGGTGACCTCTCCTTCTGTCCATGTAAATATTCTAACTGTTTAGCTTTGTTAGTCTTGAACAGTTGCAGTTTTGATGCAGGAACTCTATACAATGATTTCTCTTCCCTGTGCATGGTGTCTTTACAAGGTGGTGACACCTGCATGAGTGTTAGTGGGCCTGTTCGTTCTCGTCATTTTTCCCAGCTGAGTTAGTAACTAAATGATTCAAGTATGACATAGTGGTGGGAAACAGGGCAAAAATTATTAACTTCCTTTACTTCACAACTCTGTAGCTTTAACCTGGCTAGGTCAGGTTTAGACATTGCAGTTAGAAGCAGCAGCTGAGGTGTTAACTTCAATCTAGCTTCTTAGACTAAATTACCACCTGGATTATGAGATTCTTCAGGACCAACCCAGGTAGCCCCAGGCACAGTTGGGCAGCAATTGCTTGACAAGGGAGGGTGTGAAGGGCTGGTCAGAGATTAGGTATCATTTCCACAGAAGATAAAAACTTTAGTATCTGATAAGAAACTGAATGGGATGTGGAAAGGCCAGAAGCTGTACCTGTGCGAGGGCATTTGTCTCATGGGGATTCACACAATCGGGTGGGAGTGGGGAAGCTGACTGCCAAAGATGCTGGAGGATGGGAATGTAGAAAACATCATTAGAAAATTTATCACCACTCTATTCTCCCAAATGAATTCTGGGTTCCTTTTTCCTCCTCAATAGCATTCCTTTTGTTTATAGGCAGACTTAGAGCTTGTAAGAGGGGAAGTATAGCCTGTTATGGTGTCTGGGGAAAATATCTAATTTTCCCAGGTGTCTGGGTGGAGTCTTAGAGTGTTTGTTAGTTTTAACAGAAACTTCGTTGCACCTGTCCGTGGTTATTGTCAATGGACTGGACACATAAAGGTCATCGGAAACATTCAGTCCCTTCAGCCTCTTGGGCAGAGAAGGAAGTGTGGAGCTGGAAGCCATGCTGCACTGCCCCATGGAGCATGGAAAACCATGAAAATAGCGTCCCTTTCTGGGACAACTAAGTCCATTTGTATTTCAGGACATACAGTGAAAGAGGATATTTAGTCATGTTTTGGGGATGCAGCTTCGAGGAATATTATTCGGTCTTCTTGCAATAAGGTACTTGGTCATAGGTAAGTATGATGTGCCACTAAGAAAACCAGCATTACTCTCCCTTATTGTTCTGAAATACAGTTATAATTGATATTCAGACCAGTGTCGTATTGCTGATGGAAGCCATTGAGTGGGAGAAACTGTCATCTGATGCCAGGAGCATCTCTTGATTCCTGTGTGGTCTAAGTGTTCCCAGAAAGATGCACTTTCTGTACCTTTTCAAAGAGATGTTTTGGGCATGATATGAGATCGAGAAAGAGAGAGAATCAAATAGAAGAAATAAATACTTTCTTCCTGGCAGAAGTCAGATTTGTTTTGCAGGATGACTCAAACCATGAGTTTATCAGACCTTCAGACAGTAGTAATTAGGATAGTCTGTATAGACTGTGTCCACCAATTTTGACTATGAAGAGGATAAAGAATAAATATGTGGATAGTTTGATTTTTACAGGTCCACAGAAGTAACAGAGCTGTCAGCAGCTCAGAAAATTGTTTTATTGGTTTCCTTCTCATTGTAGCAATTCTGTTTTTTCAAAGAGTTAGACAAAGTGGATGAGATAAACAGAAGTGGCAAATGGAGGATAAAAGAAATGAGTGAAAGCAGGAAATTGCAAAAGACTCTGAGTCATTGTTTTGAATCTTCTCAGGAAACAAGCCTGATGTCTACCTTCAGCTTAACAGTTGGTTGAAGGACCCACTTGCTTCTCTGAGCATTCATTAAGGTTTTTAAGGACATAATGCAGTGGACAATGTGGTGGAGTCAACATATTGTATAGTCCTTCATGTTATAGGAAAATTTTGTGCTAGTAAGTAGATGGATTATCATTTGCATATGAAGAAAATATAATAGATTTCTGTTTTGCTGTTGTAATAAATGGCTCTGCAACAAGCTGCTGGTGTCTCTGTGTGGGCATGTGGCACTTTGACAATAGTAATCAGTACTTTACTGGGAGCTGAGTACAATAGTACAAGCATGAAAGGCAGCATCATGGCTTCTTGATGGTTTGGTTGTTGGAAGAGCTGACTGATTTGCCCTTTGGAAGGAGCTGAGAAACATGCAGGCACAACCAACTCAGACTGGGATGGGCACAACAGATTAAGCCATGCTACATTTTTTGAGGGCATCTCAATAGAAACTAAATGAACATCAGTACTATGGCTGCTATGCCATTGAGTTCAATTAATTTTGAAACAGTTCTTTGTGAAACACATTGGTTAAGGAATTCCTGACTAAAAAGATGATATTAGGAACATCGTGGCTGACATTAAAGCATTGTCATCACAAATACATCTAGCTCTTGACTCTCATATGAGGTTTCTGGAGTTTTGTCTTCTCAGACAGCAGTAATTTCAACTGTAGTTTGTTTTGTTGCTTACTTAGTTCTATTCTTGCATAGAAAAGACATTAAATCTGAAGGGGTAGTGCATGGTGGGCGCCATCAAGGAATATTGGGGAAGGTTATACTGGTAGTGAGGAGATGTGTTAATACCATCACTTTACATAGCTGAGACATTATTTTGCATGCTAGTCATGCCCACAGAGGTCAGTTCATCCAGTATTACAGGGGATGTTGAAGGGTTTTTTATGTTCTTTACTGACATGGACTACCATAGTTCAACAAGGAAGACACATGAGATGTGGCAAACTTCAGTGAACTCTGTATTTTGTATTCAGACCATGGACCTGAAGATTGTTTTTCCCCATTGTAAGCACCTTCATGGCACATTATTGTCTTCAGTTAGGGCTCTCTCATCTCTCCTTTTGGGGCTATTTTTTTTTTACGTACCATTGGTGGTATTTTTCTTAGAGCCAAGAATTTGACTTTGGATCTCTCACACCCTAGGTATGTGCCTTGACAAACAGGCTGTCGTCGAGACTGAGCAGGCTGTTTTCACTGGAAATTCCAGGTAGACGCTGCAAAATTCTTCCTGAGGAAGCTGGCATGTGTGCTCTCACTGAAATGGGCTGGTTTTAACAAATACACACTTTCTAACAAAATGGAAATTTCCATGCTGGCTCTGTACTTACAGAGACGCTGTTTAAGTGCAGTTTTCTTGAGCAAAGAGTTCAGTAGTGCCCAGCACCTCAAGAAAATGAGAAGGAAAAAAAGACCCAAATCCCCAAAACCAAAATTAAAGTGAAATCCAGACAAACCGTTTGTAGCATGCAGAGCCAAGATCATAGAATCATAGAATC